>NW_027458962.1:0-37049 GCF_050624435.1 Tenrec ecaudatus
ACTTCCCTCCTAAATTTCTGAACCCTTGAACTCCTTGACACATGTACTTGGAAAGCAAGGATTCCAAACTCTGATCACCATATCTGACTGCTCCCCCAGTCCCTCTGCACTGTCAACCAGCAAAGTCGGGCCTCTCCATTTCTCAGAAGCTGCAGATTGTTACGTGACATCACCCTGTGTTTAAATGTTAGTGATTATGCCACTTAAAAAAAATGTGTGAGCCAACTGGGAGCAAACAAGATTCGTTTCAAACACCAGCTCGGTCTCCTCTAAGGGCCCGTGTACAACTGCGACAACACAACAGTGGGTCCTGCTGGGTCTCCATTAGCATCTGGGAGGAAGGTTATTTATTACAGGGAATCCTACCTTTGTCCCTTGGTGTTAATTGCAGACTCACTGGGTGACGGATTGTATCTGACACGCACCACGTTTGCCGCAGCAAACACCAACACTTTGTCAAACTCCGTTTGGTATTGCTCCATCCCTCCATTATTCTCCCTAATGACAAAAATAATTAATACATTCATATAAAAGCACAGGATGAGGATAGCTTTAATTTATGCATCTAGTTCAGGGTCATCCCTCTTATCAATATATGACAATCTAATGAGGCTTAATTAAAAAGTAGCAGTGAAGCAATTTAGGAAACTGAGGGATTGTCACGAGTCCTGGTTGTGACAGCATGTTTTGTGCACCATGGAAGATAACAGATTTGTCTTCTGTGGTATCTCATATCCATCATCCCCAAACTACCTGCTCTTAGGGGTAGAAAGAGCGAGCTTGTCTTTGAAAAAAAGTGCCTGGGTTTGGTAGCCGCTCACAGGATGGCAGGTGTAATGTATTTTGAGAAATTAACAAAGCTCTGAGAAGATGGCTATTGGAAGGTCTGGCTGGAGGGCAAGGTCATTGTCCTGAAGGTTTCAGGATCCAGAAGTCAAGTCAGAACTGGATGCCAGAGACTTTCTCAATCCAGCCCTCTTTGCCCCTCCCCTAAGTCCAATGCATTTCTAAGGGTTATGGATTCTACTTCAGAATCTTTCTCAAACCCAGGGCCCTCTTCACCATTATTGTCTAGACCTGGTCACCTCTTGCCTTATAAATAAAAATATGGGTTTATTGTAAGTCTGGGTCTGTTAGGTTTCTCGGGTGGGAAATGTCTCGGTCCTTGGCTACACACTGGAAAGAAATTCACACCAAAGCCTGGTTGAAGGTTCCGGCGTTACACTAAACTGAACACGGGCACCCTCATGACACTGCACACTCAGCCCTGCTGAGTGGAAGGCAGAGAAGCAGCTGAAGGGAAGGGGCGGTGGTCTGCAGATTCCAGCCTTTTAAGGGCTTTCAGCTGGGAGGCGTCAAGTAAGCTCTCCTGGCTTGGGCTTAGCCCACATTGGCTTCCAACCTCCTGTAGGGGGCCCCCTAAGCATGGAGAGGAACAACCCCTTGTCTTGCTACCTAACCGGTCTACATTCCTGCATGGCTACATTGAGATGGAACTAGCCCCTTTAGACAGCCTGAGGGGTTCACCAGGAGACACGGGCCCCAGTGTTCCCTGTGACCACCTTAAACCTTAAACTACTGTTGGAGTTTATATTACCTGTGTGGGTCTGTGGGCATGGCACGTTTCCATGCCAGAGACCTGGAGTTACACAAATAGGCATCCAGAACAGAACTCATACAGGCTCTAATAAGATGCTCGGATGCTTCTCGCTAGGATGAGAATTTAACGAAGTGTGTGAGCAGTTCAGATCTTGTAAGGGGGAACAGGTCAGTAGGGTATCCAGAGAAGAGAGCAAAGGTCAGGGGAAAGGGAGGGGCCCACAGACATCTGTGCTCTGTGTTTGGCCACAAGACAAGAAACCGGGTCTCCTTGCAAAAGAAAGCAGAACAGCAAGTCCCTCAGAACTACGACATTTTTAAACATGACCTATACAACACTCGGCTCTGGGAAGCGCCTTGGAAAACCATAAAAGCCCTAAAAGAGGGGCAAGGAGGAAGCCCAAGTCTTTGATTTTCCCTGCTGTGCTTTCAGTGTTGAAATGTCTGTGCACGGAGCCTTTGAAATTTCAGAATCAGAGAGTGGATTCATAAGCCAAGCTCCTGCTTTATTCTTCAATGCATTTGGGCCCAGCTTCTCCTTGGTGAGACATGTAACAGAAATTCTGGACTTAGGAGCCACTTGGTCCTTGGACACTAGGAGATTTCAGTGGAATCTGAAACAGGGCTCTAACCACCAGCTGGACTGGCCTAGGAAGCCCAAGTATTCATTCTCCCAAACACCAACCTCCCGTTGCTCTTCATCTGCCTGCACCTTGTTCAGCTTTAGTTGTCCGTGGAAGCGTTTGGCACCCATCTGATGCTTCAGAACCCAAAAAGGAAGAAAGGTAAAACTGGGATTCAAGTGAAACAGACTTAAGCAGGACCATAGCCAAGATGTGCCCAGGGCTAATAGCAGCATTTGTCACCTTCATTTCCCTCTTCGGACTCAGACGTGGCAAGGTTCAGAAACAAGCTTTACCAGAAAGAACAGCTGTGAACCCAGCCTGCTTCCAAGTGAGAAAAAGCCCTTTACACATGAGTTCCTGAGGTCAGCCCAGCCCTGTGCGTCCCCACCCCTCCCAGAGTCCCTGGCTCCCTGGCAAAGCATTAAAGCAAGTGGAAACAGAGATTTGCTCAGAATAAAAAAATCGTTTTTCACAATAGCACGGCACGTTCTGGATGGCAATCACGGCTGCACAAACCATATCCGTCCTCCAGCCATAATGTTGGCGCCTCAGTGACCACGCACATACATTGAGTGGCACGACTCAGAGCCTACTCCATTTGTGGTCAATTGTTTCCTCCCTCTCCATACTTTGCACTTAGGAGACATGCTCTCTGGAGGTGGTTGAGGCTTGTCTGGTCACCAATAATCATCTCCTACACCTTCCTTTACAGTCACTAATTTGATGTGTTCACTCAAAGAAATGCCAATAATATGAGGTTCCAGAGGAGAGCTCCTAGAGCTCCCCCAGACAACAAGGAGGCCGAGTGTCACCGTCATTATCCTGAGCTGGGAGGGGGCACTAGTGTTCTGGAAGCTGGGGATCCGTCACTGCCTGCCCACCGCACAGACAGAGCAGGTGCTGGTTATAATTGCTTCTAGACGTCCTGCCATGCTGAGTTGAAAGTCAAACGCGTAAACGCTGCCCGACTACAATAACACTGGAATACACAGACATTTCTGCATCATTGCTGGGTGAAAATATACTGAGTGGAGTTGGATGAGATGGCAGCAAGTGCCTAAGGAGGGGATGCTGTGGGAATACCAACAAGGTGACTGTCAGTCGCCGTTTCCTCCTCTCGTCTGCTTTTCCCCCCCTTTCTTTCAGGACCAAAAGACATGACAAATATGTAAGGAAACAAATTTGTTCATTTTTAGAGGAGTCTCCCACCCCACCCCACCCCACCCCACCCCCATCCAACTCTGGCCTCCTTTGAGCAAGCCAGTAGTACTTTTTTTTTTTTAAACCTGGCTTCTACTATGGCAATTTCCGGAGTTGCTATGTGGCTGTGTTTAAAAGTCGCCTTTGGGATCCAGAGCACAATCCTTGTCACAAAGGCATTCTCCCAGTCCCAAATAGCAATGCGACCTCCTTTCAGAAGGTTGTTCTTGTTTCTGTAGACCCATAAAGGAGTTCAAGCTGTTGATCTTGACCGTGGTTGTCGAGTCAGCCTCTCATGGGCACCTCATGGGAAGCGGAGCAAACTATGCCAGTCTGTGCTATCACCAGGTCGGGGGGGGGAAGCCAACCGTGGCGGGCCAGAGGTCGATGTGTGGATGGAGATGATCAGGTCTTTCGTCCTTATTCTATTTCAGTCTGGAAACATCACATTTGTGAGTGGTGATACTGAGAGGGTTGTGGGAGGGTGGATTGGAAAGAGGGAACTGATTACAAGTATCTACATGTGACCTCCTCCCTGGGGGACGGACAACAGAAAAGTGGGTGAAGGGAGACATCGGAGCGGTCAAGATCCTGCCTTTTCAATTCCTCCATAGGGAGGCATGGTTGACGGTCATGGTCAACCCCAATGGCTGGATTGAATTCACCTGGCCCAGATGGGCCAATCCAGGTGTAATGCCCACCTAGGTGTACCACCCCTTCCTGGCCGGAAGTTTGAACCTGAGCATATGTAATGGATGACCCAGTCCCTATGCTAAACCACCTAATAGTATTTGCAAGATGCCAAGCACCGTTCTAAGCTTTTTGTGTATAATAATTCAATTATTCCACTTAACAAGCCTATGTGTGGACTCTATTTGGCCTCCTTTTACAGATGAAAAATCAATGGCACAGAATGATGAAGTCATGAGCCTAGGACCACACAGTAAGGAAGTGGGAAGGAGATATTTGGACCCAGGCTGCAGAGCCCATGCCTTGGGTGCCTACAGCTGCCATGTAGGACACAGAAAAGCATGGAGCAGACTCGGCGTAAGACATTAGGGAGTTGGGAGGACTGTAGCATGAATGTATGTGCTATGACTTCATGAGAGTAGCTGCTACTCAGATCCAGAAGAGAATACAAGCCTTTTGGAAAAAATATTTTTGCCAAGAGAGGGTGGAAACTGCATCTTGTGCGAAATCCCCCCAACCTGCACATGTGCATAGCTATTTCAGAAGGTTCCAAACAATGTGTGCTGTGCGGCAAACCAAACTGAGCTCAGGGGGAGCTGGTCTGTGGGTTATGTTATCCAGAAAGTGAGCAGTTTGAACTCACCAGCCACCACTCCAAGGGAGAAAGAGGAGGCTTTCTGCTCCCATGGACTTACAGCCTTCAAAGTGGCAGGGAGCATTTCCATTCGTCCTATGATTAGGATCTCAGAGGGTGAGGGTGGAGTTGATTGAGACCTGTCTTCAGGGCATTTCCCAGAAGGGCTTCCTGCAGTGGCTCTGCCTTCAGGAATGTCTGATGACCTTGAGGGCAGCAAAGTCCTAAACACACTCGGGCAGTGGTTCTCAACCTTCCTAATAGAGGTCCTCTTGTTGTGGTGATGCCCCCCTCCCCCAACCATTAAATGATGTTCTTGCTACTTCATCACTGTAATTTTGCTACAGTTATGAATTGGTAGAGCCCTGTGAAAGGGTCATATGACTCCCAAAGGGGTCGCAACCCACAGGTTGAGAACCACTGCACTAAGGGTTCCCCTCCCAGGCAGCCCTACCAGTGTCTGGTGTGCATAGTTCTGTGAGGTGAGAGAAATGGACTTAGTGTCTGCTTCTGGTGACAGTTGATGTGGGTGGGCTTTCTCCCTATGTCAAATCCCTCTCAAGCCATTTGTCACCACATCAGAGGGAGCCATGCACAAAAAAGCAAGAAGAGGATGCAGCACAGCAGGACAGCAAGCAGAACAAAGATTGAATAAGCACAATTCACTTCAATCATGAATCGGGTGCCCTTGAGATGTGAGGAAGACCCCAGTCTAGTGACATTAGATCAGGTTTAAGGATTGAGTGAAGCGACCCCTCTTGGCTCCCCTCAGCCCCTATTTTGCTTTCCCATTGATCCTGACCCTTGCATCGTGATTGGTCCTTATTCCAGCATGATGGTTGGTTTCATAACCACGGCATATGGGAATGTGTTAGTCGATAGGTTATACAGGCACAACCTCTGGAATGGGTAAGTGAGGAGGCGATTTGGGCTCGCTCATGCAGACCTCTAGTTGTCCTTGACATGACTGGTAGAATGGATCATGTGAAGTGATTTGAGATCGGCGTTGAGATCTGATAGGTCATGCAGACTTCTAGCTGATCCCGGCAGTATCCTATTTTAAGGAAACAGAATGTTTGGCGTTTAAGTCTTATTTGAGCTTAAATTTTGAGCAATAGGCTGTGGCTCACAGTGAGAGTCTATGTGGAGACCCTACATCCATTATGAGGGGCCACAGATTCAGCCGCCATTGAGTTCTTTCCTACTGCTGACTGGCAGTGGAAAGCTTGTCCCTCAGCCAGTGTGCTTGCGTCCACTCCCCGGGCCACACTCAACGATATACGGTAGTGTGCACATCCCAATGAAGGTCCCGCTCATGCTCTCACAGGCCCTCCTGAAACTCCATGAATTGATCTGTCTTCAGTCACAATTTTGTTACAAAGTTCTTTGTTTTCTATGTCTTATTTAAGTTTTCAGGAGCCCAGGTGGTAATGCTGGATAGTGTTGGACTATTAAGAGCAAGGTTGCTGGTATAAAGCCACTAGTCATTCCACAGGAGAAAGATGAGGTTATTGCTTCCTGTAAGCGTAGCAACTTCAGGATCCCTACACAGACTCACTATGAGTCAGAGGCAGCAGGACAGAATGGGTGTCATTTTATTTAAGTCACTGTGGCTGTGGGTCCTTCCGACACCATTGTGGCCTCATGCGGATGCTCTCCTTCATCCAGAACAGAAGTTTGTGCCTTTTTCTTGTGTAAAACTTAGCAAAGGAGTTCCTAATAAAATATAGTTGGATTGGGAGTCTTTTCCCCCTAAAAACAAAGTAAATACCAAAATAGAAACGAGACTATGGTGCTAAAAACCAGTTGGAGAGTTGAGAGAGCTGAACTCTCAATCCTGATAGAAACCCATTGTGACTGAGCACCTGCTCAAGGTCATCCACAGCCTATGAGCTTGAACCTATGTGTTGGGGAGTAATTGTGTACATAAAGTTAACCATTTCTCTTTCTAAAGATTCTGTCTAAAGCTTACTTTAAATAATAAGTTTTCCCCTGGGATAGGTAAAGTTCAGGGAGTTTAACACCCTAGTCACCACCCCCTCTCAGCATTCATCATGTTAGGCCAGAGGAGGCAAATCTCCCAAAGTCTAAGAGTTGGGCTCACCAGGCCTGGGGCTCCCTAAGTCTAAGGGCTGGGGCGTCCCAGGTCTGGGGCTCCCTAAACTTAAGGGCTGGGGCACCCCAGGCCTGGGGCTCCCTAAACCTAAGGCTGCGGAGTCCAAACTTGGGGCTCCCTAATCCTAAGGCCTGGGGCGCCCCAGGCCTGGAGCTACCTAAGCCTAAAGGCTGGGGTACCTCAGGCCTGGGGCTCCCTAAGCCTAAGGGCTGGGGCGCCCCACCCTGGGACTCCTAAAGCCTAAGGGCTGGGGCGCCCCAGGACTGGGGCTCCCAAATCCTAAGGGCTGGGGCGCCCCAAGCCTGGATCTCCCAAAGCCTAAAGGCTGGTGCGACTCAGGCCTGGGGCTCCCTAAGCCTAAGGGCGGGGGCGCCCCAGACCAGGCGCTCACAAAACCTATGGGCTTGGGCGTCCCTGCCCTGGGGCTCCCAATGCCTAGGCCTCCTTAATCCTAAGGGCTGGGGCGCCCCAACCTGGGCCTCCTAAGCCTAAGGGCTGGGGCACCCCAGGCTTGGGACTCCCGAAGCCTAAGGGCTGGGGCGCCCCAGGACTGGAGTTCCCTAATCCAAAGGGTTGGGGCGCCCCAGGCCAGGGGTTCCCTAAGCCTGATTGCTTGGGCGCCCCAGGTCTGGGGCTCCCTAAGTCTAAGAGCTGTGGCTCACCAGGCCTGGGGCTCGCTACGCCTAATGGCGGGGGCGCCCCAGGCCTGGCGTTCCCACAACCTATGGGCTTGGGCGTCCCTGGCCTGGGCTCCCAAGGCCTAATGGCTGGGGCGCCCCAGGCCTGGGGCTCCCTAAAACTAAGCGCTTGGGCGCCCCAGGCCTTTGGCTCCGAAAGCTTAAGGGTTGGGGCATCGCAGGCCTGGGGCTCCCAAAACCTAAGGGCTGGGGCGCCCCAGGCCTGGGGTTCCAAAGCCTAAAGACTGGGGCGCCCCAGGTCTGGGGCTACTTAAGCCTAAGGGCTGGGGCGTCGCAGGACTGGGGCTCCCAAAACCTATGGGCCGAGGCCTCCCAGTCCTGGTGCTCCCAAAGCCTAAGGACAGGGCGCCCCAGGCCTTGGGCTCCCAAAGCCTAAGGGCTGGGGCGTCCCAGGCCTGGGGCTCCCAAAGCCTAAGGGCTTGGGCGCCACGGTCTCGGGCTCCCAAAGCCTAAGGGCTGGGGCATCCCACGCCTTGGGCTCCCACAGCCTAAGGGCTGTGATGCCCCATGCCAGGTGCCCCCTAAGACTTAGGGCTGGGGCGCATCAGGCCTGAGGCTCCCTAAGCCTAAGGGCTGAGGCGCCCTAGGCCTGGGGCTCCCAAAGCCTAAAGGCTGGGGCACCCCAGGACTGGGGCTAACTATGCCTAAGGGCTGGGCGCCCCAGGCCTGGGGCTCCCTAAGGCTAAGTGCGGGGGCGACCCACGGCTGGGGCGTCCCAGGTCTGGGGCTCCCTTGCCTAAGGGCTGCGGCGCCCCAGGCCTGGGGCTCCGAAAGCCTAAGGGCTGGGGCGCCCCAAACCTGGGGCTCCCAAAGCCTAAGGGCTGGGGCGCCCCAGAATGGGGCTCCCGAAGCCTAAGGGCTGGGGTACCCCAGGCCTGGGGCTCCCTAAACCTAAGTGTTGCGGCGCCCCAGGCCAGGGGCTCCCTAAATTAAAGAGCTGGGGCTCACCAGGCCTGGGGCTCCCTAAATTAAAGAGCTGGGGCTCACCAGGCCTGGGGCTCCCTAAGCCTAAGAGCGGGGGCGCCCCTAGACTGGGGCTCCCAAAGCGAAAGGGCGGGGGCGCCCCAGGCCTGGGGCTCCCAAAGCCTAAGGGCTGGGGCACTCCACCTGGAGCTCCCAAAGCCCAAGGAATGAGGAGTCCCAGGTCGGGACTCACAAAACCTAAGGGCTGGGGCACCCCAGGCCTGGGGCTCCTAAGTCTAATGGCTGGGGCGCCCCAGGCCTGGGGCTCCGTAAGCATAATTTCTGGGGCGCCGAATGTCTAGGGCTCTCTAAGCCTAAGGGCTGGGGCGACCCAGGCCTGGGGCTCCCAAAGCCTAAGGGCTGGAGCGCACCAGGCCTGGGGATCCCTAAGCCTAAGTGCTGGGGCGCCCCAGGCCTGGAGCTCCCAAAGCCTAAAGGCTGGGGCGCTTCAGGCCTGGGGCTCCCTAAGCTTAAGGGCTGGGGCGACGGGCCTGGGGCTCCCTAAGCTTAAGGACTGGGACGACACAGGCCTGGGGCTCCCTAAGCCTAAGCACTGGGGCGCCCCAGGACTGGGGTTCCCATACTTAAAGGCGGAGGCGCCCCAGGCCTGGAGCTCCCAAATCCTAAGGGCGGGGGCGACCCAGGCCTGGGGCTCCCAAAGCCAAAAGGCTGGGGAGCCTCAGGCCTGGGGCTCCCTAAGCCTAAAGGCTGGGGCGTCCCAGGACTGGGGTTCCCAAAGCCTAAAGGCTGGGGCGCCCCAGGCCTGGGCATCCCCAATCCTAAGGGCTGGAGCGCCCCAGGCTTGCGGCTCCCAAAGCCTAAGGGCTGGGGCGACTCAGGCCTGGGGCTCCCTAAACCTGAGGGCTGGAGTGCCACAGGCCTGGGGTTCCCTAAGCCTAAGGGCTGGGCCGCCCTAGGACTTGGGTTCCCAAAGCCTAAGGGCTGGGGTGCCCCAGGCCTGGGCATCCCTAATCCTACGGCTGGGGCGCCCCAGGCCTGGGGCTCCTTAAGCCTAATTGCTGGGGCGCCCCAGGTCTGGGGCTTTCTAAGTTTAAGGGCTGGGGCAACCCAGGCCTGGGGCTCCCTACGCCTAATGGCGGGGGCACCCCAGGCCTGGCGCTCCCAAAACCTATGGGCTTGGCGTCCCTGGCCTGGGGCTCCCAAAGCCTAATGGCTGGGGCGCCCCAGGCCTGGGGCTCCCTAAAACTAAGGGCTGGGGCGCCCATGCCTGGGGCTCCAAAAGCTTAAGGGTTGGGGCGTCGCAGGCCTGGGGCTCCCAAATACTAAGGGCTGGGGCGCCACAGGCCTGGCACTCCCAAAGCCTAAGGTCTGGGGCGCCCCAGGCCAGGGGCTCCCTAAGCCTTACGGCTGGGGCGCCCCGGGCCTGGGGTTCCAAAGCGAAGTGCTGGGTTGCCCCAGGTCTGGGGCTACTTAAGCCTAAGGGCTGGGTCGCCCCAGCCTGGGGCTCCCAAAACCTATGGGCTGGGGCATCCCAGTCCTGGTGCTCCCAAAGCCTAAGGGCTGGGGCGTCCCAGTCCTTGGGCTCCCAAAGCCTAAGGGCTGTAGCTCCCCAGGCCTGGGGCTCCCAAAGCCTTAGGGCTTTGGCGCCACGGCCTCGGGCTCCCAAAGCCTAAGGGCTGGGGCGCCCCTGGCCTGAGGCTCCCTAAGCTTAAGGGCTGGGGCGCCCAAGGTCTGGGGCTCCCAAAGCCTAAGGGCTGGGGCGCCCCAGGACTGAGGCTAACTAATCCTAAGTGCTGGGCGCCCCAGGCCTGGGGCTCTCTAAGGCTAAGTGCTGGGGCGACCCACGGCTGGGGCGGCCAAAGTCTGGGGCTCCCAAAGGCTAAAGGCTGGGGCGCCCCAACTGTGGCTAACTAAGCCTAATGGCTGGGCGCCTCAGGCCTGGGGCTCCCTAAGGCTAAAGGCTGGGGAGACCCAGGGCTGGGGCGCCCCAGGACTGGGGCTCCGTAAGCCTAAGGGCTGGGGTACCCCAGGTCTGGGGCTCCCTAAGCCTAAGGGCTGCGGCGCCCCAGGCCTGGGGCTCCCAAAGCCTAAAGGCTGGGGCACCCCAGGGTGGGGCTCCCTAAGCCTAAGGGCTGGGGTACCCCAGACCTGGGGCTCCCTAAGCCTAAGTGTTGGGGCGCCCAAGGCCAGGGGCTCCCTAATTTAAAGAGCTGGGGTACCCCAGGCCTGGGGCTCCCAAAGCCTAAGGGCTGGGGCAACCCACCTGGGGCTCCCAAAGCCCAGAGAAATGAGGAGTCCCAGGTCGGGACTCACAAAGCTTAAGGGCTGGGGCACCCCAGGCCTGGGGCTCCTAAGTCTAATGGCTGGGGCGCCCTAGGCCTGGGGCACCCTAAGCCTTATTTCTGGGGCGCCGAATGTCTGGGGCTCTCTAAGCCTAAGGGCTGGGGCGACCCAGGCCTGGGGCTCCCAAAGCCTAAGGGCTGGGGCGCACCAGGCCTGGGGATCCCTAAGCCTAAGTGCTGGGGCGCCCCAGGCCTGGAGCTCCCAAAGCCTAAAGGCTTGGGCGCCTCAGGCCTGGGGCTCCCTAAGCCTAAGGGCTGGGGCGATACAGGCCTGGGGCTCCCTGAGCCTAAGGACTGGGGAGCCCCAGCACTGGGGTTCCCAAACCTAAAGGCTGAGGCGCCCCAGGTCGGGGCTCCCAAATATTAAGGGCTGGGGTGACCCAGGCCTGGGGCTCCCAAAGCCAAAAGGCTGTGTCGCCTCAGGCCTGGGGCTCCCTAAGCCTAAGGACTGGGGCGCCCCAGGCTTGGGGTTCCCAAAACCTATGTGGTGGGGCATCCCAGTCCTGGTGCTCCCAAAGCCTAAGGGCTGGGGCATCCCAGTACTTGGGCTCCCAAAGCCTAAGGGCTAGAGCGCCCCAGGCCTTGGGCTCCCAAAGCCTTAGGGCTTGGGCGCCACGGCCTCGGGCTCCCTAAGCCTAAGGGCTGGGGCGCCCAAGGCCTGGTGCTCCCTAAGCCTAAGGGCTGGGGCGCCCAAGGCCTGGGGCTCCTTTAGCCTAAGGGCTGGGGCACCCCAGGCCTGGGGCTCCCAAAACCTAAGGGCTGGGGCGCCCCAGGCCTGGGGCTCCCAAAGCCTAAGGGCTGCGGCGCCCCAGGCCTGGGGCACCCAAAGCCTAGGGGCTGGGGCGCCCCAGGCCTGGGGCTCCCAAAACCTAAGGGCTGGGGAGCCCCAGCACTGGGGCTCCTAAAGCCTAAGGGCTGGGGCGATCCAGGGTGGGACTCCCTAAGCCTAAATGTTGGGGCCCCCAGGGCCTGGGGCTCCCTGAGCCTACGTGTTGGGGCGCCCCAGGCCAGGGGCTCCCTAAGTTAAAGAGCTGTGGCTCACCAGGCCTGGGGCTCCCTAAGCCTAAGGGCTGGGGCGACCCAAGCTTGGGGCTCCCAAAGCGTAAGGGCGGGGGCGCCCCAGGCCTGGGGCTCGAAAAGCCTAAAGGCTGGGGCACCCCAGGACTGGGACACTCTAAGCCCAAGGGTTGGGGCACCCGAGGCCTGGGGCTCCCAAAACCCAAGGAATGAGGAGTCCCAGGCCTGGGGCTCACAAAGCCTAAGGGCTGGGGCGCCCCAGACATGGGGCTCCCTAAGTCTAATGGCTGGGGCACCCCAGGCCTGGGGCAGCGTAAGCCTAATAGCTGGGGCGCCACATGTCTGGGGCTCTCTAAGCCTAAGGGCTAGGGCGACCCTGGCCTGGGGCTCCCTAAGCATAAGTGCTGGGACGCCTCAGGCCGGGGGCTCCCTAGGTCTAAGAGATGGGGCTCACCAGGCTTGGACTCCCAAAGCCTAACGGCTGGGGCGCCCCAGGCCTGGGGCTCCCTAAGCTCAAGGATTGAGGCGTCCCAGGCCTGGGGCACCCTAAGCCTAAGGGCTGGGGCGCCCCAGGCCTGGGGCTCAAAAAACCTATGTGCTGGGCCGTCCCAGTCCTGGTGCTCCCAAAGCCTAAGGGCTGGGGCGCCCCAGGCCTGAGGCTCCCAGGCTTAAGGGCTGGGGCGCCCCAGGCCTTGGGCTTCCACAGCCTAAGGGTTGGGGTGCCCCATGCCAGGGGCTCCCTAAGCCTTAGCGCTGGGGCGTCCCAGCCCTGAGGCTCCATAAGCCTAAGGGCTGGGGCGCCCTAGGCCTGGGGCTCCCAAAGCCTAAAGGCTGGGGTGCCCCAGGACTGGGGCTCCCAAAGCCTAAGGGCTGGGGCGACCCAGGCCTGGGACTCCCTAAGCCTAAGGGCTGGAGCGCCACAGGCCTGGGGTTCCCTAAGCCTAAAGGCTGGGGCGCCCCAGGACTGGGGTTCCCAAAGCCTTAAGGCTGGGGCGCCCCAGGCCTGGTAATCCCCAATCCTAAGGGCTGGGGCGCCCCAGGCTTGGGGCTCCCAAAGCCTAAGGCCTGGGGCGACCCAGGCCTGGGGCTCCCAAAGCCTAAAGGCTGTAGCGCCACAGGCCTGGGGTTCCCTAAGCCTAAGGGCTGGTGCGCCCCAGGACTGGGGTTCCCAAAGCCTAAGGGCTGGGGTGCCCCAGGCCTGGGCATCCCTAAAACTAAAGGCTGGGGCGCCCCAGGCCTGGGGCTCCCTAAGCCTAATTGCTGGGGCGCCCCAGGTCTGGGGCTTTCTAAGCCTAAGGGCTGGGGCAACCCAGGCCTGGGGCTCCCTAAGCCTAATTGCTGGGGCGCCTCAGTTCTGTGGCTCAATAAGCCTAAGGGCTTGGCGACCCTGGCCTGGGGCTCCCTAAGTCTAAGAGCTGGGGCTCACCAGTCCTGGGGCTCCTTAAAACTAAGGGCTGGGGCGCCCATACCTGGGGCTCCAAAAGCTTAAGGGTTGAGGCGTCGCAGGCCTGGGGCTCCAAAATACTAAGGGCTGGGGCGTCACAGGCCTCACGCTCCCAAAGCCTAAGGTCTGGGGCGCCCCAAGCCTGGGACTCCCTAAGCATTAAGGCTGGGGCGCCCCAGGACTGGGGTTCCAAAGCCTAAGTGCTGGGGTGCCCCAGGTCTGGGGCTACTTAAGCCTAAGGGCTGGGGCGCTCCAGCCTGGGGCTCCCAAAACCTATGGGCTGGGGCATCCCAGTCCTGGTGCTCCCAAAGCCTAATGGCTGGGGCGCCCCAGTCCTTGGGCTCCCAAAGCCTAAGGGCTGTAGCGCCCCAGGCCTGGAGCTCCCAAAGCCTAAGGGCTTGGCCGCCACGGCCTCGGGCTCCCAAAGCCTAAGGGCTGGGGCGCCCCTGGCCTGAGGCTCTCTAAGCCTAAGTGCTGGGGCGCCCTAGGCCTGGGGCTCCCAAAGCCTAAGGGCTGGGGTGCCCCAGGACTGTGGCTAACTAAGCCTAAGTGCTGGGCGCCCCAGGCCTGGGGCTATCTAAGGCTAAGGGCTGGGGCGCCCCACGGCTGGGGCGGCCAAGATCTGGGGCTCCCTAAGCCTAAGGGCTGCGGCGCCCCAGGCCTGGGGCTCCCAAAGCCTAAGGGCTTCGGCGCCCCAGGCCTGGGGCTCCCAAAGCCTAAGGGCTGGGGCGCCCCAGGCATGGGGCTCCCAAAACTTAAAGGCTGGGGTGCCCCAGGCCTGGGGCTCCTTAAGCCTAAGGGCTGGGGCGCCCCAGGGTGGGGCTCCCTAAGCTGCAAGGCTGGGGCACCCCTGTCCTGGGGCTCCCTAAGCCTAAGTGTTGGGGCGCCCCAGGCCAGGGGCTCACTAAGTTAAAGAGCTGGGGCTCACCAGGCCTGGGGCTCCCTAAATCTAAGGGCTGGGGCGCCCCAAACCTGGGGCTCCCAAAGCGTAAGGGCGGGGGCGCCCCAGGCCTGGGGCTCGAAAACCTAAGGGCTGGGGCACCCCAGGTCTGGAACTCTCTAAGCCCAAGGGCTGGTGCGCCCGAGGCCTGGGGCTCCCAAAAGCCAAGGAATGAGGAGTCCCAGGCCTGGGGCTCACAAAGCCTAAGGGCTGGGGCGCCCCAGGCCTGGGGCTCCCTAAGTCTAATGGCTGGGGCGCCCCAGGCCTGGGGCTGCCTAAGCCTAATTGCTGGGGCGCCGCATGTCTGAGGCTGTCTAAACCTAAGGGCTGGAGTGACCCAGGTCTGGGGCTCCCTAAGCCTAATTGATGAGGCATCCCAGGCCTGGGGCACCCTAAGCCTAAGGGCTGGGGTGCCGCAGGCATGGGGCTCCCTAAGCCTAAAGGCTGGGGCGCCCCAGTTCTGGCCTTACTTAAGCCTAAGGGCTGGGGCGCCCCAGGCCTGGGGCTCAAAAAACCTATGTGCTGGGCCATCCCAGTCCTGGTGCTCCCAAAGCCTAAGGGCTGGGGCGCCCCAGGCATGAGGCTCCCATGCTTAAGGGGTGAGGCGCCCCAGGCCTGAGACTCCCAGGCTTAAGGGCTGGGGCGCCCCAGGCCTGGGACTCCCTAAGCCTAAGGGCTGGGGCGACACAGGACTGGGGTTCCCAAAGCCTAAGGCCTGGGGCGCCCCAGGACTGGGGTTCCCAAAGCCTAAGGGCTGGGGCGCCCCAGGCCTGGGCATCTCTAATCCTAAGGGCTGGGGCGCCCCAGGCCTGGGGCTCCCTAAGCCTAAGGGTGGGGCACCCCAGGCCTGGAGCTCCCAAATCCTAATGGCTGGGGCCCCCAGGCCTGGGGCTCCCAAAACCTAAGGGCTGGGGCACCTCAGGCCTGGGGCTCCCAAATCCTAAGGGCTGCGGCGCCCCAGGCCTGGGGCTCCATAAGCCAAAGGGCTGGGGCGCTCCAGGCCTGGGGCTCACTAAGCCTAAGTACTGGGGTGCCCCAGGCCAGGGGCTCCCTAAGTCTAAGAGCTGGGGCTCACCAGGCCTGGGCCTCCCTACGCCTAAGGGCGGGGGCGCCCTGGCCTGGGGCTCCTAAAGCCTAAGGGCTGGGGCGCCCCAGGCCTGGGGCTCCCAATGTCTAAGGGCTGGGGCGCCACAGGCCTGGGGCACCCTAAGCCTCAGAGCTGGGGCGCCCCAGGCCTAGGGCTCCAAAAGCCCAAGGGCTATGGTGTCCTAGGCCTGGGGCTCCCTAAGCCTAAGGGCTGGGGCGCCCCAGGCCTGGGGCTCCCAAAGCCTAAGGGTTTGGGTGCCGCAGGTCTGGGGCTCCCAAAGCCTAAGGGCGGGGGCGCCCCAGACCAGGCGCTCCCAAAACCTATGGGCTTGGGCGTCCCTGCCATGGGGCTCCCAATGCCTAGGCCTCCTTAAGCCTAAGGGCTGGGGTGCCCCAACTTGGGCCTCCTAAGCCTAAGGACTGGGGCACCCCAACCTGGGACTCCCGAAGCCTAAGGGCTGGGGCGCCCCAGGACTGGGGTTCCCTAATCCTAAGGGTTGGGGCGCCCCAGGCCAGGGGTTCGTTAAGCCTAATTCCTGGGGCACCCCAGGTCTGGGGCTCCCTAAGTCTAAGAGCTGTGGCTCACCAGGCCTGGGGCTCGCTACGCCTAATGGCGGTGGCGCCCCAGGCCTGGCGCTCCCAAAACCTATGGGCTTGGGCGTCCCTGGCCTGGGGCTCCCAAGGCCTAATCGCTGGGGCGCCGCAGGCATGGGGCTCCCTAAGCCTAAAGGCTGGGGCGCCCCAGGTCTGGGGCTACTTAAGCCTAAGGGCTGGGGCGCCACAGGCCTGGGGCTCAAAAAACCTATGTGCTGGGCCGTCCCAGTCCTAGTGCTTCCACAGCATAAGGGTTGGGGTGCCCTAGGCCAGGGGCTCCCTAAGCCTTAGGGCTGGGGCGCCCCAGGCCTGAGGCTCCATAAGCCTAAGGGCTGGGGCGCCCTTGTCCTGGGGCTCCCAAAGCCTAAAGGCTGGGGCGCCCCAGGACTAGGGCTCCCAAAGCCTAAGGGCTGGGGCGACCCAGGCCTGGGGCTCCCTAAGCCTACGGGCTGTAGCGCCACAGGCCTGGGGTTCCCTAAGCCTAAGGGCTGGTGCGCCCCAGGACTGGGGTTCCCAAAGCCTAACGGCTGGGGTGCACCAGGCCTGGGCATCCCTAATCCTAAGGGCTGGGGCGCCCCAGGCTTGGGGCTTCCTAAGCCTAATTGCTGGGGCGCCCCAGTTCTGGGGCTTTCTAAGCCTAAGCGCTGGGGCAACCCAGGCCTGGGGCTCCCTAAGCCTAATTGCTGGGGCGCCTCAGGTCTGGTGCTCAATAAGCCTAAGGGCTGGGGCGACCCTGGCCTGGGGCTCCCTAAGTCTAAGAGCTGGGGCTCACCAGTCCTGGGGCTCCCTACGTCTAATGGCGGGGGCGCCCCAGGCCTGGCGCTTCCAAAACCTATGGGCTTGGCGTCCCTTGCCTGGGGCTACCAAAGCCTAATGGCTGGGGCGCCCCAGGCCTGGGGCTCCTTAAAACTAAGGGCTGGGTAGCCCATGCCTGGGGCTCCAAAAGCTTAAGGGTTGGGGCGTCGCAGGCCTGGGGCTCCCAAATACTGAGGGCTGGGGCGCCAAAGGCCTGGCGCTCCCAAAGCCTAAGGTCTGGGGCGCCCCAGGCCTGGGGCTCCCTAAGCATTAAGGCTGGGGCGCCCCAGGTCTGGGGTTCCAAAGCCTAAGTGCTGGGGTGCCCCAGGTCTGGGGCTACTTAAGCCTAAGGGCTGGGGCGCTCCAGCCTGGGGCTCCCAAAACCTATGGGCTGGGGCATCCCAGTCCTGGTGCTCCCAAAGCCTAATGGCTGGGGTGCCCCAGTCCTTGGGCTCCAAAAGCCTAAGGGCTGTAGCGCCCCAGGCCTGGGGCTCCCAAAGCCTAATGGCGGTGGCGCCCCAGGCCTGGCGCTCCCAAAACCTATGGGCTTGGGCGTCCCTGGCCTGGGGCTCCCAAGGCCTAATCGCTGGGGCGCCGCAGGCATGGGGCTCCCTAAGCCTAAAGGCTGGGGCGCCCCAGGTCTGGGGCTACTTAAGCCTAAGGGCTGGGGCGCCACAGGCCTGGGGCTCAAAAAACCTATGTGCTGGGCCGTCCCAGTCCTAGTGCTTCCACAGCATAAGGGTTGGGGTGCCCTAGGCCAGGGGCTCCCTAAGCCTTAGGGCTGGGGCGCCCCAGGCCTGAGGCTCCATAAGCCTAAGGGCTGGGGCGCCCTTGTCCTGGGGCTCCCAAAGCCTAAAGGCTGGGGCGCCCCAGGACTAGGGCTCCCAAAGCCTAAGGGCTGGGGCGACCCAGGCCTGGGGCTCCCTAAGCCTACGGGCTGTAGCGCCACAGGCCTGGGGTTCCCTAAGCCTAAGGGCTGGTGCGCCCCAGGACTGGGGTTCCCAAAGCCTAACGGCTGGGGTGCACCAGGCCTGGGCATCCCTAATCCTAAGGGCTGGGGCGCCCCAGGCTTGGGGCTTCCTAAGCCTAATTGCTGGGGCGCCCCAGTTCTGGGGCTTTCTAAGCCTAAGCGCTGGGGCAACCCAGGCCTGGGGCTCCCTAAGCCTAATTGCTGGGGCGCCTCAGGTCTGGTGCTCAATAAGCCTAAGGGCTGGGGCGACCCTGGCCTGGGGCTCCCTAAGTCTAAGAGCTGGGGCTCACCAGTCCTGGGGCTCCCTACGTCTAATGGCGGGGGCGCCCCAGGCCTGGCGCTTCCAAAACCTATGGGCTTGGCGTCCCTTGCCTGGGGCTACCAAAGCCTAATGGCTGGGGCGCCCCAGGCCTGGGGCTCCTTAAAACTAAGGGCTGGGTAGCCCATGCCTGGGGCTCCAAAAGCTTAAGGGTTGGGGCGTCGCAGGCCTGGGGCTCCCAAATACTGAGGGCTGGGGCGCCACAGGCCTGGCGCTCCCAAAGCCTAAGGTCTGGGGCGCCCCAGGCCTGGGGCTCCCTAAGCATTAAGGCTGGGGCGCCCCAGGTCTGGGGTTCCAAAGCCTAAGTGCTGGGGTGCCCCAGGTCTGGGGCTACTTAAGCCTAAGGGCTGGGGCGCTCCAGCCTGGGGCTCCCAAAACCTATGGGCTGGGGCATCCCAGTCCTGGTGCTCCCAAAGCCTAATGGCTGGGGTGCCCCAGTCCTTGGGCTCCAAAAGCCTAAGGGCTGTAGCGCCCCAGGCCTGGGGCTCCCAAAGCCTAAGGGCTGGGGCGCCCCAGGACTGGGGCTAACTAAGCCTAAGTGCTGGGCGCCGCAGGCCTGGGGCTATCTAAGGCTAAGGGCTGGGGCGCCCAAGCCTGGGGCTCCAAAAGCCTAAGGGCTGCGGCGCCCCAGGCCTGGGGCTCCCAAAGCCTAAGGGCTGGGGAGCCCCAGGCCTGGGGCTCCCAAAACTTAAGGGCTGGGGCGCCCCAGGCCTGGGGCTCCTAAAGCCTAAGGGCTGGGGCGCCCCAGGGTGGGGCTCCCTAAGCCTAAAGGCTGGGGCACCCCTGTCCTGGGGCTCCCTAAGCCTAAGTGTTGGGGCGCCCCAGGCCAGGGGCTCACTAAGTTAAAGAGCTGGGGCTCACCAGGCCTGGGGCTCCCTAAGCCTAAGGGCTGGGGCGCCCCAAGCCTGGGGCTCCCAAAGCGTAAGGGCGGGGGCGCCCCATACCTGGGGCTCGAAAAGCCTAAGGGTTGGGGCACCACAGGTCTGGGACTCTCTAAGCCCAAGGGCTGGGCGCCCGAGGCCTGGGGCTCCCAAAACCCAAGGAATGAGGAGTCCCAGGCCTGGGGCTCACAAAGCCTAAGTGCTGGGGCACCCCAGGCCTGGGGCTCCCTAAGTCTAATGGCTGGGGCGCCCCAGGCCTGGGGCTGCCTAAGCCTAATTGCTGGGGCGCCGCATGTTTGGGGCTGTCTAAGCCTAAGGGCTGGGGCGACCCAGGTCTGGGGCTCCCTAAGCCTAATTGCTGAGGCATCCCAGCCCTGGGGCACCCTAAGCCTAAGGGCTGGGGCGCCCCAGTTCTGGGATTACTTAAGCCTAAGGGCTGGGGCGCCCCAGGCCTGGGGCTCAAAAAACCTATGTGCTGGGCTGTCCCAGTCCTGGTGCTCCCAAAGCCTAAGGGCTGGGGCGCCCCAGATCTGAGTCTCCCAGGCTTAAGGGCTGGGGCGCCCCAGGCCTGAGGCTCCCAGGCTTAAAGGCTGGGGCGACACAGGCCTGGGGCTCCCTAAGCCTAAGGACTGGGGCGCCCCAGGACTGGGGTTCCCAAAGCCTAACGGCTTGGGCGCCCCAGGCCTGGGCATCCCTAATCCTAAGGGCTGGGGCGCCCCAGGTCTGGGGCTCCCTAAGCCTAAGGGTGGGGCGCCCCAGGCCTGGGGCTCCCAAATCCTAAAGGCTGGGGCCCCCCTGGCTGGGGCTCCCAAAACCTAAGGGCTGGGGCGCCTCAGGCCAGGGGCTCCCAAATCCTAAGGGCTGGGGCGACCCAGGCCTGGGGCTCCCAAAGCCTAAGGGCTGGGGCGCACCAGGCCTGGGGATCCCTAAGCCTAAGTGTTGGGGGGCCCCAGGCCTGGAGCTCCCAAAGCCTAAAGGCTGGGGCGCCTCAGGCATGGGGCTCCCTAAGCCTAAGGGCTGGGGCGACGGGCCTGGGGCTCCCTAAGCCTAAGGACTGGGGCGACACAGGCCTGGGGCTCCCTAAGCCTAATGACTGGGGCACCCCAGGACTGGGGTTCCTATACCTAAAGGCTGAGGCGCCCCAGGCTTGGGACTCCCAAATCCTAAGAGCTGGGGGGACCCAGGCCTGGGGCTCCCAAAGCCAAAAGGCTGGGGCGCCACAGGCCTGGGGCTCCCTAAACCTAAGGACTGGGGAGCCCCAGGCTTGGGGTTCCCAAAGCCTAAGGGCTGGGGCGCCCCAGGTCTGGGGCTACTTAAGCCTTAGGGCTGGGGCGCCACAGGCCTGGGGCTCAAAAAACCTATGTGCTGGGCCGTCCCAGTCCTGGTGCTTCCACAGCCTAAGGCTTGGGATGCCCCATGCCAGTGGCTCCCTAAGCCTTAGGGCTGGGGCGCCCCAGGCCTGAGGCTCCATAAGCCTAAGGGCTGGGGCGCCCTTGTCCTGGGGCTCCCAAAGCCTAAAGGCTGGGGCACCCCAGGACTGGGGCTCCCAAAGCCTAAGGGCTGGGGCGACCCAGGCCTGGGGCTCCCTAAGCATAAGGGCTGGAGCGCCACAGGCCTGGGGATCCCTAAGCCTAAAGGCTGGGGCGCCCCAGGACTGGGGTTCCCAAAGCCTTAAGGCTGGGGCGCCCCAGGCCTGGGCATCCCCAATCCTAAGGGCTGGGGCGCCCCAGGCTTGGGGCTCCCAAAGCCTAAGGGCTGGGGCGACCCAGGCCTGGGGCTCCCTAAGCCTACGGGCTGTAGCGCCACAGGCCTGGGGTTCCCTAAGCCTAAGGGCTGGTGCGCCCCAGGACTGGGGTTCCCAAAGCCTAACGGCTGGGGTGCACCAGGCCTGGGAATCCCTAATCCTAAGGGCTGGGGCGCCCCAGGCTTGGGGCTTCCTAAGCCTAATTGCTGGGGCGCCCCAGGTCTGGGGCTTTCTAAGCCTAAGCGCTGGGGCAACCCAGGCCTGGGGCTCCCTAAGCCTAATTGCTGGGGCGCCTCAGGTCTCGGGCTCAATAAGCCTAAGGGCTGTGGCGACCCTGGCCTGGGGCTCCCTAAGTCTAAGAGCTGGGGCTCACCAGTCCTGGGGCTCCCTACGTCTAATGGCGGGGGCGCCCCAGGCCTGGCGCTTCCAAAACCTATGGGCTTGGCGTCCCTGGCCTGGGGCTACCAAAGCCTAATGGCTGGGGCGCCCCAGGCCTGGGGCTCCTTAAAACTAAGGGCTGGGTAGCCCATGCCTGGGGCTCCAAAAGATTAAGGGTTTGGGCGTCGCAGGCCTGGGGCTCCCAAATACTAAGGGCTGGGGCGCCCCAGGCCGGGGGCTCCCTAAGCATTAAGGCTGGGGCGCCCCAGGTCTGGGGTTCCAAAGCCTAAGTGCTGGGGTGCCCCAGGTCTGGGGCTACTTAAGCTTAAGGGCTGGGGCGCTCCAGCCTGGGGCTCCCAAAACCTATGGGCTGGGGCATCCCAGTCCTGGTGCTCCCAAAGCCTAATGGCTGGGGCGCCCCAGTCCTTGGGCTCCCAAAGCCTAAGGGCTGTAGCGCCCCAGGCCTGGGGCTCCCAAAGCCTAAGGGCTGGGGCGCCCCAGGACTGGGGCTAACTAAGCCTAAGTGCTGGGTGCCGCAGGCCTGGGGCTATCTAAGGCTAAGTGCTGGGGCGCCCAAGCCTGGGGCTCCCAAAGCCTAAGGGCTGCGGCGCCCCAGGCCTGGGGCTCCCAAAGCCTAAGGGCTGGGGAGCCCCAGGCCTGGGGCTCCCAAAGCCTAAGGGCTGGGGAGGCCCAGGCCTGGGGCTCCCAAAACTTAAGGGCTGGGGCGCCCCAGGCCTGGGGCTCCTAAAGCCTAAGGGCTGGGGCGCCCCAGGGTGGGGCTCCCTAAGCCTAAATGCTGGGGCACCCCTGTCCTGGGGCTCCGTAAGCCTAAGTGTTGGGGCGCCCCAGGCCAGGGGCTCACTAAGTTAAAGAGCTGGGGCTCACCAGGCCTGGGGCTCCCTAAGCCTAAGGGCTGGGGCGCCCCCAGCCTGGGGCTCCCAAAGCGTAAGGGCGGGGGCGCCGCATGCCTGGGGCTCGAAAAGCCTAAGGGCTGGGGCACCCCAGGTCTGGGACTCTCTAAGCCCAATGG
The DNA here is from genome assembly GCF_050624435.1 of Tenrec ecaudatus. NCBI lineage: Eukaryota > Metazoa > Chordata > Mammalia > Afrosoricida > Tenrecidae > Tenrec > Tenrec ecaudatus. The sequence goes on from NW_027458962.1 coordinate 22,028, forward strand.
CTGGGCGCCCGAGGCCTGGGGCTCCCAAAACCCAAGGAATGAGGAGTCCCAGGCCTGGGGCTCACAAAGCCTAAGGGCTGGGGCACCCCAGGCTTGGGGCTCCCAAAGTTTAATGGCTGGGGCGCCCCAGGCCTGGGGCTGCCTAAGCCTCATTGCTGGGGCGCCGCATGTCTGGGGCTGTCTAAGCCTAAGGGCTGAGGCGACCCAGGTCTGGGGCTCCCTAAGCCTAATTGCTGAGGCATCCCAGCCCTGGGGCACCCTAAGCCTAAGGGCTGGGGCGCCCCAGTTCTGGGCTTACTTAAGCCTAAGGGCTGGGGCGCACCAGGCCTGGGGCTCAAAAAACCTATGTGCTGGGCTGTCCCAGTCCTGGTGCTCCCAAAGCCTAAGGGCTGGGGCGCCCCAGGTCTGAGGCTCCCAGGCTGAAGGGCTGGGGCGCCCCAGGCCTGAGGCTCCCAGGCTTAAGGGCTGGGGCGACACAGGCCTGGGGCTTCCTAAGCCTAATTGCCAGGGCGCCCCAGGTCTGGGGCTTTCTAAGCCTAAGCGCTGGGGCAACCCAGGCCTGGGGCTCCCTAAGCCTAATTGCTGGGGTGCCTCAGGTCTGGGGCTCAATAAGCCTAAGGGCTGCGGCGACCCTGGCCTGGGGCTCCCTAAGTCTAAGAGCTGGGGCTCACCAGTCCTGGGGCTCCCTACGTCTAATGGCGGGGGCGCCCCAGGCCTGGCGCTTCCAAAACCTATGGGCTTGGCGTCCCTGGCCTGGGGCTACCAAAGCCTAATGGCTGGGGCGCCCCAGGCCTGGGGCTCCTTAAAACTAAGGGCTGGGTAGCCCATGCCTGGGGCTCCAAAAGCTTAAGGGTTGGGGCGTCGCAGGCCTGGGGCTCCCAAATACTAAGGGCTGGGGCGCCACAGGCCTGGCGCTCCCAAAGCCTAAGGTCTGGGGCACCCCAGGCCTGGGGCTCCCTAAGCATTAAGGCTGGGGCGCCCCAGGTCTGGGGTTCCAAAGCCTAAGTGCTGGGGTGCCCCAGGTCTGGGGCTACTTAAGCCTAAGGGCTGGGGGGCTCCAGCCTGGGGCTCCCAAAACCTATGGGCTGGGGCATCCCAGTCCTGGTGCTCCCAAAGCCTAATGGCTGGGGCGCCCCAGTCCTTGGGCTCCCAAAGCCTAAGGGCTGTAGCGCTCCAGGCCTGGGGCTCCCAAAGCCTAAGGGCTGGGGCGCCCCAGGACTGGGGCTAACTAAGCCTAAGTGCTGGGTGCCGCAGGCCTGGGGCTATCTAAGGCTAAGGGCTGGGGCGCCCAAGCCTGGGGCTCCCAAAGCCTAAGGGCTGCGGCGCCCCAGGCCTGGGGCTCCCAAAGCCTAAAGTCTGGGGAGCCCCAGGCCTGGGGCTCCCAAAACTTAAGGGCTGGGGCGACCCAGGTCTGGGGCTCCCTAAGCCTTATTGCTGAGGCATCCCAGGCCTGGGGCACCCTAAGCCTAAGCGCTGGGGCGCCCCAGTTCTGGGCTTACTTAAGCCTAAGGGCTGGGGCGCCCCAGGCCTGGGGCTCAAAAAACCTATGTGCTGGGCTGTCCCAGTCCTGGTGCTCCCAAAGCCTAAGGGCTGGGGCGCCCCAGATCTGAGGCTCCCAGGCTTAAGGGCTGGGGCGCCCCAGGCCTGAGGCTCCCAGGCTTAAGGGCTGGGGCGACACAGGCCTGGGGCTCCCTAAGCCTAAGGACTGGGGCGCCCCAGGACTGGGGTTCCCAAAGCCTAAGGGCTTGGGCGCCCCAGGCCTGGGCATCCCTAATCCTAAGGGCTGGGGCGCCCCAGGCCTGGGGCTCCCTAAGCCTAAGGGTGGGGCGCCCCAGGCCTGGGGCTCCCAAATCCTAAAGGCTGGGGCGCCCCAGGCTGGGGCTCCCAAAACCTAAGGGCTGGGGCGCCTCAGGCCAGGGGCTCCCAAATCCTAAGGGCTGGGGCGCCCCAGGCCTGGGGCTCCCAATGTCTAAGGGCTAGGGCGCCACAGGCCTGGGGCACCCTAAGCCTCAGAGCTGGGGCGCCCCAGGCCTAGGGCTCCCATAGCCCAAGGGCTATGGTGTCCCAGGCCTAGGGCTCCCTAAGCCTAAGGGCTGGGGAGCCCCAGGCCTAGGGCTCCCAAAGCCTAAGGGTTTGGGCGCCGCAGTTCTGGGGCTCCCAAAGCCTAAGGGCGGGGGCGCCCCAGACCAGGCGCTCCCAAAACCTATGGGCTTGGGCGTCCCTGCCCTGGGGCTCCCAATGCCTAGGACTCCTTAAGCGTAAGGGCTGGGCCGCCCCAACCTGGGCCTCCTAAGCCTAAGGGCTGGGGCACCCCAATCTGGGACTCCTGAAGCCTAAGGGCTGGGGCGCCCCAGGACTGGGATTCCCTAATCCTAAGGGTTGGGGCGCCCAAGGCCAGGGGTTCGCTAAGCCTAATTGCTGGGGCGCCCCAGGTCTGGGGCTCCCTAAGTCTAAGAGCTGTGGCTCACCAGGCCTGGGGCTCGCTACGCCTAATGGCGGGGGCACCCCAGGCCTGGCGCTCCCAAAACCTATGGGCTTGGGCATCCCTGGCCTTGGGCTCCCAAGGCCTAATGGCTGGGGCGCCCCAGGCCTGGGGCTCCCTAAAACTAAGGGCTGGGGCGCCACAGGCCTTTGGCTCCAAAATCTTAAGGGTTGGGGCGTCGCAGGCCTGGGGCTCCCAAAGCCTAAGGGCTGGGGCACCTCAGGCCTGGGGTTCCAAATCCTAAAGGCTGGGGCGCCCCAGGTCTGGGGCTGCTTAAGCCTAAGGGCTGGGGCGTCCCAGGACTGGAGCTCCCAAAACCTATGGGCTGAGCTTCCCAGTCCTGGTGCTCCCAAAGCCTAAGGACAGGGCGCCCCAGGCCTTGGGCTCCCAAAGCCTAAGGGCTGGGGCGTCCCAGGCCTGGGGCTCCCAAAGCCTAAGGGCTTGGGCGCCACGGTCTCGGGCTCCCAAAGCCTAAGGGCTGGGGCATCCCACGCCTTGGGCTCCCACAGCCTAAGGGCTGTGATGCCCCATGCCAGGTGACCCCTAAGACTTAGGGCTGGGGCGCACCAGGCCTGAGGCTCCCTAAGCCTAAGGGCTGAGGCGCCCTAGGCCTGGGGCTCCCAAAGCCTAAGGGCTGGGACGCCCCAGGACTGGGGCTAACTAAGCCTAAGGGCTGGGCGCACCAGGCCTGGGGCTCCCTAAGGCTAAGGGCTGGGGCGACCCACGGCTGGGGCGCCCCAGGTCTGGGGCTCCCTTGCCTAAGGGCTGCGGCGCCCCAGGCCTGGGGCTCCGAAAGCCTAAGGGCGGCGGTGCCCCAGGTTGGGGCTCCCTAAGCCTAAGGGCTGGGGTACCCCAGGCCTGGGGCTCCCTAAGCCTAAGTGTTGGGGCGCCCCAGGCCAGGGGCTCCCTAAGTTAAAGAGCTGGGGCTCACCAGGCCTGGGGCTCCCTAAGCCTAAGAGGGGGGGGGCCCCTAGACTGGGGCTCCCAAAGCGAAAGGGTGGGGGGCCCCAGGCCTGGGGCTCCCAAAGCCTAAGGGCTGGGGCACCCCACCTGAAGCTCCCAAAGCCCAAGGAATGAGGAGTCCCAGGTCGGGACTCACAAAGCCTAAGGGCTGGGGCACCCCAGGCCAGGGGCTCCTAAGTCTAATGGCGGGGGCGCCCCAGGCATGGGGCTCCCTAAGCCTAATTTCTGGGGCGCCGAATGTCTGGGGCTCTCTAAGCCTAAGGGCTGGGGCGACCCAGGCCTGGGGCTCCCAAAGCCTAAGGGCTGTAGCGACCCAGGCCTGGGGCTCCCAAAACCTATGGGCTTGGCGACCCTCGCCGGCGGCTCCCAAAGCCTAATGGCTGGGGCGCCCCAGGCCTGGGGCTCCCTAAAACTAAGGGCTGGGGCGCCCATGCCTGGGGCTCCAAAAGCTTAAAGGTTGGGGCGTCGCAGGCCTGGGACTCCCAAATACTAAGGGCTGGGGCGCCACAGCCCTGGTGATTCCAAAGCCTAAGGGCTGGGGCGCCCCAGGCCTGGGGCTCCCTAAGCCTTATGGCTGGGGCGCCCCAGGCCTGGGGTTCGAAAGCCTAAGTGCTGGGGTGCCCCAGGTCTGGGGCTACTTAAGCCTAAGGGCTGGGTCGCCCCAGGCCTGGGGCTCCCAAAACCTATGGGCTGGGGCATCCCAGTCCTGGTGCTCCCAAAGCCTAAGGGCTGGGGCGCCCCAGTCCTTGGGCTCCAAAAGCCTAAGGGCTGGGGCGACCCTGGCCTGAGGCTCCCTAAGCCTAAGGGCTGGGGCGCCCAAGGCCTGGGGCCCCCAAAGCCTAAGGGCTGGGGCGCCCCAGGACTGGGGCTAACTAAGCCTAAGTGCTGAGATCCCCAGGACTGGGGCTCTCTAAGTCTAAGGGCTGGGGCGACCCACGGCTGGGGCGGCCAAAGTCTGGGGCTCCCAAAGTGAAAGGGCGTGGGCGCCCCAGGCCTGGGCATCCCCAATCCTAAGGGCTGGGGCCCCCTAGGCCTGGGGCTCCCAAAGCCTAAAGCCTGGGGCGCCCCAACTGTGGCTAACTAAGCCTAATGGCTGGGCGCCTCAGGCCTGGGGCTCCCTAAGGCTAAAGGCTGGGGAGACCCAGGGCTGGGGTGCCCCAGGACTGAGGCTCCCTAAGCCTAAGGGCTGGGGTACCCCAGGCCTGGGGCTCCCTAAGCCTAAGGGTTGGGGCACCCGAGGCCTGGGGCTCCCAAAACCCAAGGAATGAGGAGTCCCAGGCCTGGGGCTCACAAAGCCTAAGGGCTGGGGCGCCCCAGGCATGGGGCTCCCTAAGTCTAATGGCTGGGGCGCCCCAGGCTTGGGGCTGCCTAAGCCTAATTACTGGGGCGCCACATGTCTGGGGCTCTCTAAGCCTAAGGACTGGGGCGACCCTGGCCTGGGGCTCCCTAAGCATAAGTGCTGGGGCGCCTCAGGCTGGGGGCTCCCTAAATCTAAGAGCTGGGGCTCACCAGGCCTGGGACTCCCAAACCCTAAGGGCTGGGGCGCCCCAGACCTGGGGCTCCCTAAGCCCAAGGACTGAGGCGTCCCAGGCCTGGGGCACCCTAAGCCTAAGGGCTGGGGCGCCGCAGGCATGGGGCTCAAAAAACCTATGTACTGGGCCGTCCCAGTCCTGGTGCTCCCAAAGCCTAAGTGCTGGGGCGCCCCAGGCCTGAGGCTCCCAGGCTTAAGGGCTGGGGCGCCCCAGGCCTTGGACTCCCTAAACCTAAGGGCTGGGGCGCCCCAGGTCTTGGGCTTCCACAGCCTAAGGGTTGGGGTGCCCCATGCCAGGGGCTCCCTAAGCCTTAGGGCTGGGGCGCCCCAGGCCTGAGGCTCCATAAGCCTAAGGGCTGGGGCACCCTAGGCCTGGGGCTCCCAAATCCTAAAGGCTGGGGCGCCCCAGGACTGGGGCTCCCAAAGCCTATGGGCTGGGGCGACCCAGGCCTGGGGCTCCCTAAGGCTAAGGGCTGGAGCGCCACAGGCCTGGGGTTCCCTAAGCCTAAAGGCTGAGGCGCCCCAGGACTGGGGTTCCCAAAGCCTTAAGGCTTGGGCGCCCCAGGCCTGGGCATCCCCAATCTTAAGGGTTGGGGCGCCCCAGGCTTGGGGCTCCCAAAGCCTAAGGGCTGGGGCGACCCAGGCCTGGGGCTCCCTAAGCCTAAGGGCTGTAGCGCCACAGGCCTGGGGTTCCCTAAGCCTAAGGGCTGGTGCGCCCCAGGACTGGGGTTCCCGAAGCCTAAGGGCTGGAGTGCCCCAGGCCTGGGCATCCCTAATCCTAAGGGCTGGGGCGCCCCAGGCCTGGGGCTCCCTAAGCCTAATTGCTAGGGCACCCCAGTTCTGGGGCTTTCTAAGCCTAAGGGCTGGGGCAACCCAGGCCTGGGGCTCCCTAAGCCTAATTGCTGTGGCGCCTCAGGTCTGGGGCTCAATAAGCCTAAGGGCTGGGTCGACCTTGGCCTGGGGCTCCCTAAGCCTAAGGGCTGGGGCGCCACAGGCCTGGCGCTCCCAAAGCCTAAGGTCTGGGGCGCCCCAGGCCTGGGGCTCCCTAAGCATTAAGGCTGGGGCGCCCCAGTCCTGGGGTTCCAAAGCCTAAGTGCTGGGGTGCCCCAGGTCTGGGGCTACTTAAGCCTAAGGGCTGGGACGCTCCAGCCTGGGGCTCCCAAAACCTATGGGCTGGGGCATCCCAGTCCTGGTGCTCCCAAAGCCTAGTGGCTGGGGCGCACCAGTCCTTGGGCTCCCAAAACCTAAAGGCTGTAGCGCCCCCGGCCTGGGGCTCCCAAAGCCTAAGGGCTTGGGTGCCACGGCCTCGGGCTCCCAAAGCCTAAGGGCTGGGGCGCCCCTGGCCTGAGGCTCTCTAAGCCTAAATGCTGGGTCGCCCTAGGCCTGGGGCTCCCAAAGCCTAAGGACTGGGGCGCCCCAGGACTGGGGCTAACTAAGCCTAAGTGCTGGGAGCCCCAGGCCTGGGGCTATCTAAGGCTAAGGGCTGGGGCGACCCACGGCTGGGGCGGCCAAGGTCTGGGGCTCCCTAAGCCTAAGGGCTGCGGCGCCCCAGGCCTGGGGCTCCCAAACCCTAAGGGCTGGGGCGCCCCAGGCCTGGGGCTCCCAAAACTTAAGGGCTGGGGCGCCCCAGGCCAGGGGCTCCTAAAGCCTAAGGGCTGGGGCACCCCAAGGTGGGGCTTCCTAAGCCTAAAGGCTGGGGCACCCCTGTCCTGGGGCTCCCTAAGCCTAAGTGTTGGGGCGCCCCAGGCCAGGGGCTCACTAAGTTAAAGAGCTAGGGATCACCAGGCCTGGGGCTCCCTAAACCTAAGAGGGGGGGCGCCCGAGACCTGGGGCTCCCAAAGTCTAAGGACTGGGGCGCCCCAAGCCTGGGGCTCCCAAAGCGTAAGGCTGGGGCGCCCCAGTTCTGGGCTTACTTAAGACTAAGGGCTTGGGCGCCCCAGACCTGGGGCTCAAAAAACCTATGTGCTGGGCCGTCCCTGTCCCGGTGCTCCCAAAGCCTAAGGGCTGGGGCGCCGCAGGCCTGAGGCTCCCAGGCTTAAGGGCTGGGGCGCCCCAGGTCTGAGGCTCCCAGGCTTAAGGGCTGGCGCGCCCCAGGCCTGGGACTCCTTAAGCCTAAGGGCTGGGGCGCCCAGGCCTTGGGCTCCCACAGCCTTAGGGTTGGGGTGCCCCATGCCAGGGGCTCCCTAAGCCTTAGGGCTGGGGCGCCCCAGGCCTGAGGCTCCATAAGCCTAAGGGCTGGGGCGCCCTACCCTGGAGCTCCCAAAGCCTAAAGGCTGGGGCGCCCCAGGACTGGGGCTCCCAAAGCCTAAGGGCTGGGGCGACCCAGGCCTGGGGCTCCCTAAGCCTAAGGGCTGGAGCGCCACAGGCCTGGGGTTCCCTAAGCCTAAAGGCTGGGGCGCCCCAGGACTGGGGTTCCCAAAGCCTTAAGGCTGGGGCGCTCCAGGCTTGGGCATCCCCAATCCTAAGGGCTGGGGCGCCCCAGGCCTAGGGCTCCCAAAGCCTAAGGGCTTGGGCGCCACGGCCTCGGGCTCCCAAAGCCTAAGGGCTGGGGCGCCCCTGGCCTGAGGCTCTCTAAGCCTAAGTGCTGGGGCGTCCTAGTCCTGGGGCTCCCAAAGCCTAAGAGCTGGGGCGCCCCAGGACTTGGGCTAACTAAGTCTAAGAGCTGGGCGCCCCAGGCCTGGGGCTATCTAAGGCTAAGGACTGCGGCGACCCACGGCTGGGGCAGCCAAGGTCTGGGGCTCCCTAAGCCTAAGGGCTGCGGCGCCCCAGGCCTGGGGCTCCCAAAGCCTAAGGCTGCGGGGCCCCAGGCCTGGGGCTCCCAAAGCCTAAGGGCTGGGGCGCCCCAGGCCTGTGCCTCCCAAAATTAAAGGGCTGGGGCGCCCCAGGCCTGGGGCTCCTAAAGCCTAAGGGCTGGGGAACCCCAGGGTGGGGCTCCCTAAGCCTAAAGGCTGGGGCACCCCTGTCCTGGGGCTCCCTAAGCCTAAGTGTTGGGGCTCCCCAGGCCAGGGGCTCACTAAGTTAAAGAGCTGGGGCTCACCAGGTTGGGGCTCCCTAAGCCTAAGGGCTGGGGCGCCCCAAGCCTGGGGCTCCCAAAGCATAAGGGCGGGGGCGCCCCAGGCCTGGGGCTCGAAAAGCCTAAGGGCTCGGGCACCCCAGGTCTGGGACTCTCTAAGCCCAAGGGCTGGGGCGCCCGAGGCCTGGGGCTCCCAAAACCCAAGGATTGAGTAGTCACAGGCCTGGGGCTCACAAAGCCTAAGGGCTGGGGCGCCCCAGGCCTGGGGCTCCCTAAGTCTAATGGCTGGGGCGCCCCAGGCCTGGAGCTGCCTAAGCCTAATTGCTGGGGCGCCACATGTCTGGGGCTCTCTAAGCCTAAGGGCTGGGGCGACCCAGGCCTGGGGCTCCCTAAGCCTAATTGCTGAGGCGTCCCAGGCCTGGGGCACCCTAAGCCTAAGGGCTGGGGCGCCGCAGGCATGGGGCTCCCTAAGCCTAAAGGCTGGGGCGCCCCAGGTCTGGGCTTACTTAAGCCTAAGGGCTGGGGAGCCCCAGGCCTGGGGCTCAAAAAACCTATGTGCTGGGCCGTCCCAGTCCTGGTGCTCCCAAAGCCTAAGGGTTGGGGCGCCCCAGGCCTGAAGCTCCCAGGCTTAAGGGCTGGGGCGCCCCAGGCCTGAGGCTAACAGGCTTAAGGGCTCAGGCCCCACAGGCCTGGGACTCCCTAAGCCTAAGGGCTGGGGCGCCCCAGGCCTTGGGCTCCCACACCCTAAGGGGTGTGGTGCCCCATGCCAGGGGCTCCCTAAGCCTTAGGGCTGGGGAGCCCCAGGCCTGAGTCTCCATAAGCCTAAGGACTGGGGCGCCCTAGGCCTGGGGCTCCCAAAGCCTAAGGGCTGGGGCGCCCCAGGCCTGGGGCTCCCAAAATTAAAGGGCTGGGGCGCCCCAGGCCTGGGGCTCCTAAAGCCTAAGGGCTGGGGAACCCCAGGGTGGGGCTCCCTAAGCCTAAAGGCTGGGGCACCCCTGTCCTGGGGCTCCCAAAGCCTAAGTGTTGGGGCTCCCCAGGCCAGGGGCTCACTAAGTTAAAGAGCTGGGGCTCACCAGGTTGGGGCTCCCTAAGCCTAAGGGCTGGGGCGCCCCAAGCCTAGGGCTCCCAAAGCGTAAGGGCGGGGGCGCCCCAGGCCTGGGGCTCGAAAAGCCTAAGGGCTGGGGCACCCCAGGTCTGGGACTCTCTAAGCCCAAGGGCTGGGGCGCCCGAAGCCTGGGGCTCCCAAAACCCAAGGATTGAGGAGTCACAGGCCTGGGCCTCACAAAGCCTAAGGGCTGGGGCGACCCAGGCCTGGGGCTCCCTAAGCCTAATTGCTGAGGCGTCCCAGGCCTGGGGCACCCTAAGCCTAAGGGCTGGGGCGCCGCAGGCATGGGGCTCCCTAAGCCTAAAGGCTGGGGCGCCCCAGGTCTGGGCTTACTTAAGCCTAAGGGCTGGGGAGTCCCAGGCCTGGGGCTCAAAAAACCTATGTGCTGGGCCGTCCCAGTCCTGGTGCTCCCAAAGCCTAAGGGTTGGGGCGCACCAGGCCTGAAGCTCCCAGGCTTAAGGGCTGGGGCGCCCCAGGCCTGAGGCTAACAGGCTTAAGGGCTCAGGCCCCACAGGCCTGGGACTCCCTAAGCCTAAGGGCTGGGGCGCCCCAGGCCTTGGGCTCCCACACCCTAAGGGTTGTGGTGCCCCATGCCAGGGGCTCCCTAAGCCTTATGGCTGGGGAGCCCCAGGCCTGAGGCTCCATAAGCCTAAGGACTGGGGCGCCCTAGGCCTGGGGCTCCCAAAGCCTAAAGGCTGGGGCGCCCCAGGACTGTGGCTAACTAAGCCTAATGGCTAGGCGCCTCAGACCTGGGGCTCCCTAAGGCTAAGGGCTGGGGAGACCCAGGGATGGGGCGGACCAGTTCTGGGGCCCCCTAAGCCTAAGGGCTGCGGCGCCCCAGGCCTGGGGCCCCCAAAGCCTAAGGGTTGCGGCGCCCCAGGCCTGGGGCTCCCAAAGCCTAAAGGCTGCGGCGCCCCAGGCCTGGGGCCCCCTAAGCCTAAGGGCTGGGGCGCCCCAGGCATGGGGTTCCCTAATCCTTAAGGCTGGGGCTCCCTAGGCCTGGGGCTCCCAAAGCATAAGGGCTGGGGCGCCCCAGGGTGGGGATCCCTAAGCCTAAGGGCCGGGGCACCCCAGGGCGAGGGCTCCCTAAGCCTATGTGTTGGGGCACCCCAGGCCAAGGGCTCCCTTAGTTAAAGAGCTCGGGCTCACCTGGCCTGGGGCTCCCTAAGCCTAAGGGCTGGGGCACCCCAGGCCTGGGACTCTCTAAGCCCAATGGCTGGGGCGCCCGAAGCCTGGGGCTCCCAAAGCCCAAGGAATGAGGAGTCCCAGGCCTGGGGCTCACAAAGCCTAAGGGTTGGGGCGCCCAAGGCCTGGGGCTCCCTAAGTAATGGCTGGCGCGCCCCAGGCCAGGGGCTGCCTAAGCCTAATTGCTGGGGCCCCGTATGTCTGGGGCTCTCTAAGCCTAAGGCCTGGGGCGGCCCAGGCCTGGAGTTCCCTAAGCCTAAATGCTGGGGCGCACCAGGTCTGGGGCTCTGTAAGACTAAGGGCTGGGGCGCCTCAGATCAGGGGCTCCCTAAGTCTAAGAGCTGGGGCTCACCAGGCCTGGGGCTCTCAAAGCCTAAGGGCTGGGGCGCCCAAGGCCTGGGGCTCCCAAAGCCCAAGGGCTGAGGCGTCCCTGGCCTGGGGCACCCTAATCCTAAAGTGTGGGGCGCCCCAGGCCTGGGACTCCCTAAGCCTAAGGGCTGGGGTGCCCCAGGCCTGGGGCTCCCAAAGCCTAAGGGCTGCGGAGCCCCAGGCCTGGGGCTCCCCAAGCCTAAGGGCTGGGGCGCCCCAGTCCTGGGGCTCCCAAATCCTAAAGGCTTGGGTGCCTCAGGCCGGGGGCTCCCTAAGCCTAAGGACTGGGGCGCCCCAGGCTTGGGGCTCCCAAAGCCTAAGGGCTGGGGCGACAAAGGCCTGGGGCTCCCTAAGCCTAAGGGCTGGAGCGCCACAGGCCTGGGGTTCCCTAAGCTTAAGGGCTGGGGCACCCCAGGACTGGGACTCTCTAAGCCCATGGGCTGGGGCCCCCGAGGCCTGGGGCTCCCAAAGCCCAAGGAATGAGGAGTCCCAGGCCTGGGGCTCACAAAGCCTAAGGGCTGGGGCGCCACAGGCCTGGGGCTCCCTAAGTCTAATGGCTGTGGCGCCCCAGGCCTGGGGCTGCCTAAGCCTAATTGCTGGGGCGCCGCATGTCTGGGGATCTCTAAGCCTAAGGGCTGGGGCGACCCAGGCCTGGGGCTCCCTAAGCCTAAGTGCTGGGGTGCCACAGGCAAGGGGCTCCCTAAGTCTAAGAGCTGGGATTCACCAGGCCTGGGGCTCCCAAAGCCTAAGGGCTGGGGCGCCCCAGGCCTGGGGCTCCCAAAGCCCAAGGGCTGAGGCGTCCCAGGCCTGGGGCACCCTAAGCCTAAGGGCTGGGGCGCCGCAGGCATGGGGCTCCCTAAGCCTAAGGGCCGGGGCACCCCAGGTGTAGGGCTACTTAAGCCTAAGGGCTGGGGCGCCCAAAGGCCTGGGGCTCCCAAAGCGTAAGGGCGGAGGCGCCCCAGGCCTGGGGCTCGAAAAGCCTAAGGGCTAGGGCACCTCAGGTCTGGGACTCTCTAAGCCCAAGGGCTGGGGCGCCCGAGGCCTGGGGCTCCCAAAACCCAAGGAATGAGGAGTCCCTGGCCTGGGGCTCACAAAGCCTAAGGGCTGGGGCGCCCCAGGCCTGGGGCTCCCTAAGTCTAATGGCTGGGGCGCCCCAGGCCTGGGGCTGCCTAAGCCTAATTGCTGGGGCGCCGCATGTCTGGGGCTCTCTAAGCCTAAGGGCTGGGGCGACCCAGGCCTGGGGCTCCCTAAGCCTAATTGCTGAGGCGTCCCAGGCCTGGGGCACCCTAAGCCTAAGGGCTGGGTCGCCACAGCCATGGGGCTCCCTAAGCCTAAAGGCTGGGGCGCAACAGGTCTGGCGCTCTGTAAGACTAAGGGCTGGGGCGCCTCAGACAGGGGCTCCCTAAGCCTAAGGGTTGGGGCGCCCCAGGCCTGAGGCTCCCAGGCTTAAGGGCTGGGGCTCCCCAGGCCTGAGACTAACAGGCTTAAGGGCTGTGGCGCCCCAGGCCTGGGATTCCCTAAGCCTAAGGGCTGGGGCGCAACAGGTCTGGGTCTCTGTAAGACTAAGGGCTGGGGATCCTCAGATCAGGGGCTCCCTAAGTCTAAGAGCTGGGGCTCACCAGGCCTGGGGCTCTCAAAGCCTAAGGGCTGGGGTGCCCAAGGCCTGGGGCTCCCCAAGCCAAAGGGCTGAGGCGTCCCTGGCCTGGGGCACCCTAAGCCTAAAGTGTGGGGCGCCTCAGGCCTGGGACTCCCTAAGTTTAAGGGCTGGGGTGCCCCAGGCCTGGGGCTCCCAAAGCCTAAGGGCTGTGGAGCCCCAGGCCTGGGGCTCCCAAAACCTAAGGGCTGGGGCGCCCCAGTCCTGGGGCTCCCAAAGCCTAAAGGCTGGGGCACCACAGGCCTGGGGCTCCCTAAGCCTAAGGACTGGGGCGCCCCAGGCTTGGGGCTCCCAAAGCCTAAGGACTGGGGCGACACAGGCCTGGGGCTCCCTAAGCCGAAGGGCTGGAGCGCCACAGGCCTGGGGTTCCCAAAGCCTAAGGGCTGGGGCGCCACAGGCCTGGGCATCCCTAATACTAAAGGCTGCGGCAACCCAGGCTTGGGGCTCCCTAAGCCTAAGGGCTGGAGCGCCACAGGCCTGGGGTTCCCTAAACCTAAGGGCTGGGGCGCCGCAGGTCTGGGGCTCAATAAGCCTAAGGGCTGGGGCGACCCTGGCCTGGGGCTTCCTAAGTCTAAGAGCTGGGGCTCACCAGGCTGGGGCTCCCTACGCCTAATGGCGGGGGCCCCCCAGGCCTGGCGCTCCCTAAAACTAAGGGCTGGGGCGCAGATGCCTGGGGATCCAAAAGCTTAAGGGTTGGGGCGTCGCAGGCCTGGGGCTCCCAAATCCTAAGGGCTGGTGCGCCACAGGCCTGGCGCTCCCAAAGCCTCAGGGCTGGGGTGCCCCAGGCCTGGGGTTTCAAAGCCTAAGGGCTGGGGCGCCCCAGGACTGGGGTTCCCAAAGCCTAAGGGCTGGGGCGCCCCAGGCCTGGGCATCCCTAATCCTAAGGGCTGGGGCGCCCCAGGCTTGGGGCTCCCAAAGCCTAAGGGCTGGGGCGACCCAGGCTTGGGGCTCCCTATGCCTAAGGGCTGGAGCGCCACAGGCCTGGGGTTCCCTAAGCCTAACGGCTGGGCCGCCCCAGGACTGGGGTTCCCTAATCCTTAAGGTTGGGGCTCCCTAGGCCTGGGGTTCCAAAGCCTAAGGGCTGGTGCACCCCAGGTCTGGGGCTACTTAAGACTAAGGGCTGGGGCGCCACAGGCCTTGGGTTACCAACTCCTAAGGGCTGGGGTTCCCCAGGCCTGGGGCTCCCAAAGCCTAAGGTCTTGGGCGCCACGCCTCGAGCTCCCAAAGCCTAAGGCCTGGGGCGCCCCAGGCCTGGGGCTCCCAAAGCATAAGGGCTGGGGCGCCCCAGGGTGGGGATCCCTAAGCCTAAGGACTGGGGCACCCCAGGCCTGGGACTCTCTAAGCCCAATGGCTGGGGCGCTCGAGGCCTGGGGCTCACAAAGCCCAAGGAATGAGGAGTCCCAGGCCTGGGCTCACAAAGCCTAAGGGCTGGGGCGCCCAAGGCCTGGGGCTCCCTAAGTCTAATGGCTGGGGCGCCCCAGGCCTGGGCCTGCCTAAGTCTAATTGCTGGGGACCCGCATGTCTGGGGCTCTCTAAGCCTAAGGCCTGGGGCGGCCCAGGCCTGGAGTTCCCTAAGCCTAAATACTGGGGCGCACCAGGTTTGGGGCTCTGTAAGACTAAGGGCTGGGGCGCCTCAGATCAGGGGCTCCCTAAGTCTAAGAGCTGGGGCTCACCAGGCCTGGGGCACTCAAAGCCTAAGGACTGGGGCACCCAAGGCGTGGGGCTCCCAAAACCCAAGGGCTGAGGCGTCCCTGGCCTGGGGCACCCTAAGCGTAAAGTGTGGGGCGCCCCAGGCCTGGGACTCCCTAAGTCTAAGGGCTGGGCTGCCCCAAGCCTGGGGCTCCCAAAGCCTAAAGGCTGCGGCGCCCCAGGCCTGGGGCTCCCTAAGCCTAAGGGCTGGGGCACCCCAGGCATGGGGTTCCCTAATCCTTAAGGCTGGGGCGCCCTAGGCCTGGGGTTCCAAAGCCTAAAGGCTGCTGCGCCCCAGGTCTGGGGCTACTTAAGCCTAAGGGCTGGGGCGCCCCAGGACTTGGGTTACCAACTCCCAAGGGCTGGGGCGCCCCAGGCCTGGGGCTCCCAAAGCCTAAGGGCATGGGCGCCACGCCTCGAGCTCCCAAAGCCTAAGGGCTGGGGCGCCCCAGGCCTGGGGCTCCCAAAGCATAAGGGCTGGGGCGCCCCAGGGTGGGGATCCCTAAGCCTAAGGGCCGGGGCACCCCAGGGCGAGGGCTCCCTAAGCCTATGTGTTGGGGCGCCCCAGGCCAAGGGCTCCCTTAGTTAAAGAGCTCGGGCTCACCTGGCCTGGGACTCCCTAAGCCTAAGGGCTGGGGCACCCCAGGCCTGGGACTCTCTAAGCCCAATGGCTGGGGCGCCCGAGGCCTGGGGCTCCCAAAGCCCAAGGAATGAGGAGTCCCAGGCCTGGGGCTCACAAAGCCTAAGGGTTGGGGCGCCCAAGGCCTGGGGCTCCCTAAGTAATGGCTGGCGCGCCCCAGGCCTGGGGCTGCCTAAGCCTAATTGCTGGGGCCCCGTATGTCTGGGGCTCTCTAAACCTAAGGCCTGGGGCGGCCCAGGACTGGAGTTCCCTAAGCCTAAATGCTGGGGCGCACCAGGTCTGGGGCTCTGTAAGACTAAGGGCTGGGGCGCCTCAGATCAGGGGCTCCCTAAGTCTAAGAGCTGGGGCTCACCAGGCCTGGGGCTCTCAAAGCCTAAGGGCTAGGGCGCCC
>NW_027458963.1:0-36702 GCF_050624435.1 Tenrec ecaudatus
GGCACCCCTAGGCTTAGGCTAATGGTAGGGCTCCCCTAGGCTTAGGCTAGGGCACGCCTGGGCTTAGGCTAAGGCAAGGGCTCCCCTAGCCTAAGGCTAGGGCACCCCTAGGCTTAGGCTAGGACACCCCATGGCTTAGGCTAAAGCACCCCTAGGCTTAGGCTAGGGCAACCCTAGTCTTAGTCTAGGGCACCCCTAGGCTTAGGCTAGGGCACCCCTAGTCTTAGGCTAAGGCTAGGGATCCCCTAGCCTAAGGCTAGGGCACCCCTAGGCTTAGGCTAGGGCACCCCTAGGGTTAGTCTAGGGCACCCCTAGGCTTACACTAGGGCACCCCTAGGCTTATGCTAAGGCTAGGGCTCCCCTAGCCTAAGGCTAGGGCACCCCTAGGCTTAGGCTACGGCACCCCTAGGCTTAGTCAAGGGCACCCATAGGCTTAGGCTAGGGCACCCCTAGGCTTAGGCTAAGGCTAGGGATCCCCTAGCCTAAGGCTAGGGCACCTCTAGGCTTAGGCTAGGGCACCCCTAGGCTTTGGCTAGGGTACCCCTAGGCTTATGCTAGGGCACCCCTAGGCTTAGGCTAGGGCACCCCTAGTCTTAGGCTAAGGCTAGGGCTTCCCTTCCCTAAGGCTACGGCACCCCTAGGCTTCGGTTATGGCACCCCTAGGCTTACCAAGGGCATCCCTAGGCGTAGGCTAAGGCTAGGGCACCCCTAGGCTTAGGCTAGGGCACCCCTAGGCTTAGGCTAAGGCTAGGGCTCCCCTAGCCTAAGTTAGGGCACCCCTAGGCTTAGGCTAGGCCACCACTAGTCTTAGGCTAGGCCACCACTAGTCTTAGGCTAGGGCACACTTAGGCTTAGGCTAGGGCACACCTAGGCTTGGGCTAGGGCACACCTAGGCTTAGGCTAGGGCACCCCTAGGCTTAGGCTAAGGCTCGGGCTCCCCTAGCCTAAGCTTAGGGCACCCATAGGCTTAGGCTAAGCCACCACTAGTCTTAGGCTAGGGCACACTTAGGCTTAGGCTAGGGCACACCTAGGCTTAGGCTAGGGCACACCTAGGCTTAGGCTAGGGCACCCCTAGGCTTAGGCAAGGGCATCCCTAGGCTTAGGCTTAGGCTAGGGCACCCCTAGGGTATTGCTAAGGCTAGGGCTCCCCTAGCCTAAGGCTAGTGCACCCCCAGGCTTAGGCAAGGGCACCCCTAGGCTCAGTCTAAGGCTAGGGCTACCCTAGGCTTAGGCTAGGGCACGCCTAGGCTTAGGCTTGGACACCCCTTGGCTTAGGCTAGGGCACCCCTAGGCTTAGGCTAGGGCACCCCTAGGCTTAGGCTAAGGCTAGGGCTCCCCTAGCCTAAGGCTAGGGCACGCCTAGGCTTAGGCTTGGACAAGCTTAGGCTAGGCTAGGGTACCCCTTGGCTTAGGCTAAGGCAAGGGCTCCCCTAGCCTAAGGCTAGGGCACGCCTAGGCTTAGGCTAGGGCACCCCTTGGCTTAGGCTAGGGCACCCCTAGGCATAGGCTAGGGCACCCCTAGGTTTAGGCTAGAGAAACCCTAGGCTAAGACTAGGGCACCAAGTCTTAGTCTAGGGCACCCCTTGGCTTAGGCTAGGGCAACCATAGGCTTAGGCTAGGGCACCCCTAGGCTTAGGCAAGGGCATCCCTAGGCTTAGGCTAAGGCTAGGGCTCACCTAGGCTTAGGCTAGGGCACGCCTAGGCTTAGGCTAAGGCTAGGGCTCCCCTAGCCTAAGGCTAGGGCACCCGTAGGCTTAGGCTAGGGCACCCCTCTCTTAGGCTAGGGCACCCCCTAGGCTTAGGCTAAGGCTAGGGCTCCCCTAGCATGAGGCTAGGGAACCCCTAGGCTTTGGCTACGGCACCCCTAGGCTTAGGCTAAGGCTAGGGCACCCCTAGGCTTTGGCTAGGGCACCCCTAGGCTTAGGCTAGGGCACCCCTTGTCTTAGGCTAGGGCACCCTAGTCTTAGACTAGGGCACCCCTAGGCTTAGGGTAGGGCACCCATAGGCTTAGGCTAAGGCTACGGCTCCCCTAGCCTCAGGCAAGGGCAACCCTAGACTCAGGCTAGGGCACCTCTAGGCTTAGGCTAGGGCACACCTAGGCTTAGGCTAAGGCTAGGGCTCCCCTAGCCTCAGGCTAGGGCACCCCTAGGCTCAAGCTAGGGCACCCCTAGGCTTAGGCTAAGGGTCCCATAGGCTTAGGCTAGGAATCCCCTAGGTTTCGGCTTGGGCACCCCTAGGGTTAGGCTAAGTCTAGGGCTCCCCTAGCCTGAGGCTAGGGCACCCCTAGGCTTAGGCTAATGTTAGGGGTCCCATAGCCTAAGGCTAGGGCACCCCTATACTTAGGCTAGGGCACCCCTAGTCTTAGGCTAGGGCACCCCTAGGCTTAAGCTAAGGCTAGGGCTCCCCTAGCCTAAGGCTAGGGCACCCCTATACTTAGGCTAGGGCACCCCTAGGCTTAGGCTAGGGCAACCATAGGCTTACGCTAGGGCACCCCCAGGCTTAGGCTAGGGCACCCCAGAGCTTAGGCTAGGGCACACCCAGGCTTAGGCTAGGGCACCCCTAGGCTTAGGCTAGGGCACCTCTAGGATTAGGCTAAGGCTAGGGCTCCCCTAGCCTAAGGCTAGGGCACCTCTAGGCTTAGGCTAGGGCACCCCTAGGATTAGGCTAAGGCAAGGGCTCCCCTAGGCTTAGGCTAGGGCACCCCTAGGTTTATGCTAAGGCTAGGGCTCCCCTAGGCTTAGGCTAGGGAACGCCTAGGCTTAGGCTAAGGCTAGGGCTCCCCTAGCCTAAGGATAGGGCACCCCTAGGCTTAGGCTAGGGCACCCCTTGGCTTAGGCTAGGGCACCCCTAGGCTTAGGCTAAGGCTAGGGCTCCCCTAGCCTGAGGCTAGGGAACCCATAGGCTTTGGCTATGGCACCCCTAGGCTTGGGCTAGGGCACCCCTAGGCTTAGGCTAAGGCTGGGCTCCCCTAGCCTGAGGCTAGGGCACCCCTAGGCTTTGGCTAGGGCACCCCAAGGCTTTGGCTAGGGCACCCCTAGGCTTAGGCTAGGGCACCCCTAGGCTAATTCTAAGGCTAGGGCACCCATAGGCTTTGGCTAGGGCACCCCAAGGCTTAGGCTAGGGCACCCCTTGTCTTAGGCTAGGGCACCCCTAGGCTTAGGTTAGGGGACCTCTAGGCTTAGGCTAGGGCACCCCTAGGCTTAGGCTAGGGCACCCCTAGTCTTAGGCTAGGGCACCCATAGGCTTAGGTTAGGGCACCCCTAGGCTCAAGCTAGGGCACCCCGAGGCTTAGGCTAGGGCACCCCTAGGCTTAGGCAAGGGCACCCCTAGGCTTAGGCTAATGGTAGGGCTCCCCTAGGCTTAGGCTAGGGCACGCCTGGGCTTAGGCTAAGGCAAGGGCTCCCCTAGCCTAAGGCTAGGGCACCCCTAGGCTTAGGCTAGGACACCCCATGGCTTAGGCTAAAGCACCCCTAGGCTTAGGCTAGGGCAACCCTAGTCTTAGTCTAGGGCACCCCTAGGCTTAGGCTAGGGCACCCCTAGTCTTAGGCTAAGGCTAGGGATCCCCTAGCCTAAGGCTAGGGCACCCCTAGGCTTAGGCTAGGGCACCCCTAGGGTTAGTCTAGGGCACCCCTAGGCTTACACTAGGGCACCCCTAGGCTTATGCTAAGGCTAGGGCTCCCCTAGCCTAAGGCTAGGGCACCCCTAGGCTTAGGCTACGGCACCCCTAGGCTTAGTCAAGGGCACCCATAGGCTTAGGCTAGGGCACCCCTAGGCTTAGGCTAAGGCTAGGGATCCCCTAGCCTAAGGCTAGGGCACCTCTAGGCTTAGGCTAGGGCACCCCTAGGCTTTGGCTAGGGTACCCCTAGGCTTATGCTAGGGCACCCCTAGGCTTTGGCTAGGGCACCCCTAGGCTTAGGCTAAGGCTAGGGCTCCCCTCGCCTAAGGCTAGGGCACCCCTAGGCTTAGGCTATTGCACCACTAGGCTTTGGAAAGGGCACCCCTAGGCTTAGGCTAGCGCACCCCAAGGCTTAGGCTAGGGCACCCCAAGGCTTAGGCTAAGGCTACGGCTCCCCTAGCCTCAGGGTAGGGCACCACTAGACTCAGGCTAGGGCACCCCTAGGCTTTGGCTAGGGCACCCCTAGTCTTAGGCTAAGGCTAGGGCTTCCCTTCCCTAAGGCTACGGCACCCCTAGGCTTCGGTTATGGCACCCCTAGGCTTACCAAAGGCATCCCTAGGCGTAGGTTAAGGCTAGGGCACCCCTAGGCTTAGGCTAGGGCACCCCTAGGCTTTGGCTAGGGTACCCCTAGGCTTAGGCTTGGGCACCCCTTCGCTTAGGGTAGGACAGCCCTAGGCTTAGGCTAGGGCACCCCTAGGCTTAGGTTAGGGCACCCCTAGGCTTAGGCTAAGGCTAGGGCTCCCCTAGCTTAAGTTAGGGCACCCCTAGGCTTAGGCTAGGCCACCACTAGTCTTAGGCTAGGCCACCACTAGTCTTAGGCTAGGGCACACTTAGGCTTAGGCTAGGGCACACCTAGGCTTGGGCTAGGGCACACCTAGGCTTAGGCTAGGGCACCCCTAGGCTTAGGCTAAGGCTCGGGCTCCCCTAGCCTAAGCTTAGGGCACCCATAGGCTTAGGCTAAGCCACCACTAGTCTTAGGCTAGGGCACACTTAGGCTTAGGCTAGGGCACACCTAGGCTTAGGCTAGGGCACACCTAGGCTTAGGCTAGGGCACCCCTAGGCTTAGGCAAGGGCATCCCTAGGCTTAGGCTTAGGCTAGGGCACCCCTAGGCTCAAGTTAGGGCACCCCTAGGCTTAGGCTAGTCCATCCCTAGGCTTAGGCTAGGGCACCCCTAGGGTATTGCTAAGGCTAGGGCTCCCCTAGCCTAAGGCTAGTGCACCCCCAGGCTTAGGCAAGGGCACCCCTTTGCTCAGGCTAAGGCTAGGGCTACCCTAGGCTTAGGCTAGGGCACGCCTAGGCTTAGGCTTGGACACCCCTTGGCTTAGGCTAGGGCACCCCTAGGCTTAGGCTAGGGCACCCCTAGGCTTAGGCTAAGGCTAGGGCTCCCCTAGCCTAAGGCTAGGGAACCCCTAGGCTTAGGCTAGGGCACCCCTAGGCTTAGGCTAGGGCACACCTAGGCTTAGGCTAAGTCACACCTAGGCTTAGGCTAGGGCACCCCTAGGTTTAGGCTTGGGCACCCCTAGGCTTAGGCTAAGGCTAGGGCTCCACTAGCCTGAGACTAGGGCACCCCTTGGCTTGGGCACGCCTAGGCTTTGGCAATGGCACCCCTAGGCTTAGGCTAAGGCTAGGGCTCCCCTAGCCTAAGGCTAGGGCACCCCTAGGCTTAGTCTAGGGCATCCATAGGCTTGGGCTAGGGCACCCCTAGGGTTTGTCTAGGGAACCCCTAGGCTTACGGTAGGGCACCCCTACTTAGGATAGGGCACCCCTAGGCTTAGGCAAGGGCACCCCTAGGCTTAGGCTAATGCTAGGGCTCCCCTAGGCTTAGGCTAGGGCACGCCTAGGTTTAGGCTAAGGCAAGGGCTCCCCTACATAAGGCTAGGGCACCCCTAGGCTTAGGCTAGGGCACCCCTTGGCTTAGGCTAAGGCACCCCTAGGCTTAGGCTAGGGCACCCCTAGGCTTAGGCTAGGGCACCCTTAGGCTTAGGCTAGGGCACCCCTAGGCTTAAGCTAAGGCTAGGGATCTCCTAGCCTAAGGCTAGGGCACCCCTACGCTTAGGCTAGGGAACCCCTAGAGTTAGTCTAGGGCTCCCCTAGGCTTAGGCTATGGCACGCCTAGGCTTAGGCTAAGGCAAGGGCTCCCCTAGCCTAAGGCTAGGGCACCCGTAGGCTTAGGCTAGGGCACCCCTAGGCTTAGGCTAAGGCACCCCTAGGCTTAGGCTAAGGCTAGGGCTCCCCTAGCCTAAGGCTAGGGCACCCCTAGGCTTAGGCTAGGGCACCCCTAGACTTAGGCTAGGGCACCCCTAGACTTAGGCTAGGGCACCCCTAGGCTTAGGCTAGGGCACCCCTAGGCTTAGGCTAGGGCACCCCTAGGCTTAGGCTAGGGCACCCCTAGGATTAGGTTAGGGCACCCCTAGGCTTATGCTAAGGCTAGGGCTCCCCTAGCCTAAGGCTAGGGAACCCCTAGGCTTAGGCTAGGGCACCCCTAGACTTAGGCTAGGCCACCCCTAGACTTAGGCTAGGGCACCCGTAGGCTTAGGCTAAGGCATCCCTAGGCTTAGGCTAGGGCACCCCTAGGCTTAGGCTAGGGCACCCCTAGGCTTAGGCTAAGGCTAGGGATCCCCTAGCCTAAGGCTAGGGCACCCCTAGGCTTAGGCTAGGGCACCCCTAGGTTTAGTCCAGGGCTCCCCTAGGCTTAGGCTAGGGCACCCCTAAGCTTAGGCTAAGACTAGGGCTCCCCTAGCCTAAGGCTAGGGCACCCCTAGGCTTAGGCCAGGGCACCCCTAGGCTTAGGCTAGGGCACCCCTAAGCTTAGGCTAGGGCACCCCTAGGCTTTGGCTAGGGCACCCCTAGGCTTAGGCTAAGGCTAGGGCTCCCCTAGCCTAAGGCTAGGGCACCCCTAGGCTTAGGCTAGGCCACCACTAGTCTTAGGCTAGGGCACACTTAGGCTTAGGCTAGGGCACACCTAGGCTTAGGATAGGGCACACCTAGGCTTAGGCTAGGGCACCCCTAGGCTTAGGCAAGGGCACCCCTAGGCTTAGGCTAGGGCACCCCAAGGCTCAAGCTAGGGCACCCATAGTCTTAGGCTAGTCCATCCCTAGACTTAGGCTAGGGCACCCCTAGGCTAATGCTAAGGCTAGGGCTCCCCTAGCCTAAGGCTAGGGCACCCCTACGCTTAGGCTAGGGCACCCCTAGGCTAATGCTAAGGCTAGGGCTCCCCTAGCCTAAGGTTAGGACACACCTAGGCTTAGCCTAGGGCACACCTAGGCTTTGGCTATGGCACCCCTAGGCTTAGGCTAGGGCACCCCTAGGCTTAAGCTAGGGTACCCCTAGGCTTAAGCTAGGGCACCCATAGGTTTAGGCTAGGGCTCCCCTAGCCTAAGGATAGGGCACCCGTAGGCTTAGGCTAGGGCACCCCTAGGCTTTGGCTAGGGCACCCCTAGGCTTAGGATAGGGCACCCCTAGGCTTAGGCTACGGCACCCCTAGGCTTAGGCTAGGGCACCCATAGGTTAGGCTAGGGCACCCCTAGGCTTAGGCTAGGACACTCCTAACCTAGGGCTAGGGCACCCCTATGCTTAGGTTAGGGCACTCCTAGGCTTTAGCTAGGGCACCCCTAGGCTTAGGTTAGGGCACCCCTCGGCTTAGGCTAGTGCACCCATAGGCTTATCTAAGGCTAGGGCTCCCCTAGCCTAAGGCCAGGGCACCCTAGGCTTAGGCTAGGACACCCCTAGTCTTAGGCTAGGGCACCCCTAGGCTTAGGCAAGGGCACCCCTAGGCTTAGGCTAAGGCTAGGGCTCCCCTAGCCTAAGGCTAGGGCACCCCTATGCTCAGGTTAGGGCACCCTTAGGCTTAGGTTAGGGCACCCCTAGGCTTAGGCTAGGGCACCCCTAGGCTTAGGCTAAGGCTAGGGCTCCCCTAGCCTAAGGCTAGGGCACCCCTATGCTCTGGCTAGTGCACCCTTAGGCTTAGGCTAGGGCACCCCTAGTCTTAGGCTAAGGGTAGGGATCCCCTAGCCTAAGGCTGGGCACCCCTAGGCTTAGGCTAGGGCACCCCTAGTTTTAGGCTAGGGCACCCCTAGGCTTAGGTTTGGGCACCCCTAACCTTAGGCTAGGGCACTCCTAGGCTTAGGCTAAGGCTAGGTATCCCCTAGCCTAAGGCTAGGGCACCCCTAGGCTTAGGCTAGGGCACCCCTTGGCTTAGGCTAAGACACCCCTAGGTTTAGGATAAGGAACCCCTAGTCTTAGGCTAGGGCACCCCTAGGCTTCGGCTAGGGCACCCCTAGGCTTATGCTAAGGCTAGGGCTCCCCTAGCCTAAGGCTAGGGCACCCCTAGACTTAGGCTAGGGTACCCCTAGTCTTGGGCTAGGGCACCCCTAGGCTTAGGCTAAGGCTAGGGCTCCCCTAGCCTAAGGCTAGGGCACCACTAGGCTTAGGCTAGGGCACCCCTAGGCTTAGGCTAAGGCTAGGGCTCCCCTAGCCTAAGGCTAGGGAACCCCTAGGCTTAGGCTAGGGCACCCCTAGGTTTAGGCTAGGGAACACCTAGGCTTAGGCTAAGGCACACCTAGGCTTAGGCTAGGGCACACCTAGGCTTAGGCTAGGGAACCCCTAGGCTTAGGCTAGGGCACACCTAGGCTTAGGCTAGGGCACCCCTGGGCTTAGTCTAAGGCTACGGCTCCCCTAGCCTCAGCCTAGGGCACCACTAGACTCAGGCTAGGGCACCCCTAGGCTTAGGCTAAGGCTAAGGCTCCCCTAGCCTCAGGGTAGGGCACCCCTAGGCTCAAGCTAGGGCACCCCTAGGCTTAGGCTAGGCCATCCCTAGGCTTAGGCTAGGGCACCCCTAGGCTTAGGCTTGGGCACCCCTATGCTTAGGCTAAGGCTAGGGCTCCCCTAGCCTGAGGCTAGGGCACCCCTTGGCTTTGGCTAGGGCAACCCTAGGCTTAGTCTAGGGCACCCCTAGGCTAATTCTATGGCTAGGGCTCCCCTAGCCTAAGGCTAGGGCACCCCTAGGCTTAGGCTAAGGCTAGGGCTCCCCTAGCCTAAGGCTAGGGCACCCCTAGGTTTGGCTAGGGCACCCCTAGGCTTGGGCTAGGGCACCCCTAGGCTTGGGCTAGGGCACCCCTAGAGTTTGTCTAGGGAACCCCTAGGCTTATGCTAGGGCACCACTAGGCTTGGGATAGGGCACACCTAGGCTTAGTCAAGGGCACCCCTAGGCTTAGGCTAATGCTAGGGCTCCCCTAGGCTTAGGCTAGGGCACGCCTAGGTTTAGGCTAAGGCAAGGGCTCCTCTACCTAAGGCTAGGGCACCCCTAGGCTTAGGCTAGGGCACCCCTTGCCTTAGGCTAAGGCACCCCTAGGCTTAGGCTAGGGCACCCCTAGGCTTAGGCTAGGGCACCACTAGGCTTAGGCTAAGGCTAGGGATCTCCTAGCCTAAGGCTAGGGCACACCTAGGCTTAGGCTATGGAACCCCTAGGGTTAGTCTAGGGCTCGCCTAGGCTTAGGCTAGGGCACGCCTAGGCTTAGGCTAAGGCAAGGGCTCCCCTAGCCTAAGGATAGAGCACCCAGAGGCTTAGGCTAGGGCACCCCTTGGCTTAGGCTAAGGCACCCCTAGGCTTAGGCTAGGGCACCCCTAGGCTTAGGCTAGGGCACCCCTAGGCTTAGGCTAGGGCATCCCAAGGATTGGGCTAGGGCACCCCTAGGCTTATGCTAAGGCCAGGGCTCCCCTAGCCTAAGGCTAGGGAACCCCTAGGCTTAGGCTGGGGCACCCCTAGACTTAGGCTAGGGCACCCCTAGGCTTAGGCTAAGGCACCCCTAGGCTTAGGCTAGGGCACCCCTAGGCTTAGGCTAGGGCACCCCTAGGCTTAGGCTAAGGCTAGGGATCCCCTAGCCTAAGGCTAGGGCACCCCTAGGCTTAGGCTAGGGCACCCCTAGGTTTAGTCTAGGGCTCCCCTCGCCTAAGGCTAGGGCACCCCTAGGCTTAGGCTAGGGCACCCCTAGGCTTAGGCTAGGGCACCCCTAAGTTTAGGCTAGGGCACCCCTAAGTTTAGGCTAGGGCACCCCTAGGCTTTGGCTAGGGCACCCCTACGCTTAGGCTAAGGCTAGGGCTCCCCTAGCCTAGGGCTAGGGCACCCCTAGGCTTAGGTTAGGCCACCACTAGTCTTAGGCTAGGGCACACTTAGGCTTAGGCTAGGGCACACCTAGGCTTAGGATAGGGCACACATAGGCTTAGGCTAGGGCACCCCTAGGCTTAGGCAAGGGCACACCTAGGCTTAGGCTTAGGCTAGGGCACCCCTAGGCTCAAGCTAGGGCACCCCTAGGCTTAGGCTAGTCCATCCCTAGACTTAGGCTAGGGCACCCCTAGGCTAATGCCAAGGCTAGGGCTCCCCTAGCCTAAGGCTAGGGCACCCCTAGGCTTAGGCTAGGGCACCCCTAGGCTAATGCTAAGGCTAGGGCTCCCCTAGCCTAAGGCTAGGACACACCTAGGCTTAGCCTAGGGCACCCCTAGGCTTTGGCTATGGCACACCTAGTCTTAGGCTAGGGCACCCCTAGGCTTAAGCTAGGGCACCCCTAGGCTTAGGCTAGGGCACCCATAGGTTTAGGCTAGGGCTCCCCTAGCCTAAGGATAGGGCACCCGTAGGCTTAGGCTAGGGCACCCCTAGGCTTAGGCTAGGGCACCCCTAGGCTTAGGCTAGGGCACCCCTAGGCTTGGCTAGGGCACCCCTAGTCTTAGGCTAAGGCTAGGGATCCCCTAGCCTAAGGCTAGGGCACCCCTAGGCTTAGGCTAGGGCACCCCTAGGCTTAGTTTAGGGCACCCTTAGGCTTAGGCAAGGGCACCCCTAGGCTTAGGCAAAGGCTAGGGCTACCCTAGGCTTAGGCTAGGGTATGCCGAGGCTTAGGCTAGGGCACCCATAGGTTTAGGCTAGGGCTCCCCTAGGCTTAGGCTAGGGCACCTCGAGGCTTAGGCTAGGGCACCCTTAGGCTTAGGCTAGGGCACCCCTAGGCTTAGGTTAAGGCTATGGCTCCCCTAGCCTCAGGCTAGGGCACCACTAGACTCAGGCTAGGGCACCCCTAGGCTTAGGCTAGGGCACCCCTAGGCTTAGGCTAAGGCTAGGGCTCCCCTAGCCTAAGGCTAGGGCACCCCTATGCTTAGGCTAGGGCACCCCTAGGCTTAGGCTAGGGCACCCCTAGGCTTTGGCTAGGGCACCCCTAGGCTTAGGCTAAGGCTAGGGCTCCCCTAGCCTAAGGCTAGGGCACCCCTAGGCTTAGGCCAGGGCACCCCTAGGCTTAGGCTAGGGCACCCCTAAGCTTAGGCTAGGGCACCCCTAGGCTTTGGCTAGGGCACCCCTAGGCTTAGGCTAAGGCTAGGGCTCCCCTAGCCTAAGGCTAGGGCACCCCTAGGCTTAGGCTAGGCCACCACTAGTCTTAGGCTAGGGCACACTTAGGCTTAGGCTAGGGCACACCTAGGCTTAGGATAGGGCACACCTAGGCTTAGGCTAGGGCACCCCTAGGCTTAGGCAAGGGCACCCCTAGGCTTAGGCTAGGGCACCCCAAGGCTCAAGCTAGGGCACCCATAGTCTTAGGCTAGTCCATCCCTAGACTTAGCCTAGGGCACCCCTAGGCTAATGCTAAGGCTAGGGCTCCCCTAGCCTAGGGCTAGGGCACCCCTACGCTTAGGCTAGGGCACCCCTAGGCTAATGCTAAGGCTAGGGCTCCCCTAGCCTAAGGCTAGGACACACCTAGGCTTAGCCTAGGGCACCCCTAGGCTTTGGCTATGGCACCCCTAGGCTTAGGCTAGGGCACCCCTAGGCTTAAGCTAGGGTACCCCTAGGCTTAAGCTAGGGCACCCATAGGTTTAGGCTAGGGCTCCCCTAGCCTAAGGATAGGGCACCCATAGGCTTAGGCTAGGGCACCCCTAGGCTTTGGCTAGGGCACCCCTAGGCTTAGGATAGGGCACCCCTAGGCTTAGGCTACGGCACCCCTAGGCTTAGGCTAGGGCACCCCTAGGTTAGGCTAGGGCACCCCTAGGCTTAGGCTAGGACACCCCTAACCTAGGGCTAGGGCACCCCTATGCTTAGGTTAGGGCACTCCTAGGTTTTAGCTAGGGCACCCCTAGGCTTAGGTTAGGGCACCCCTCGGCTTAGGCTAGTGCACCCATAGGCTTATCTAAGGCTAGGGCTCCCCTAGCCTAAGGCCAGGGAACCCTAGGCTTAGGCTAGGACACCCCTAGTCTTAGGCTAGGGCACCCCTAGGCTTAGGCAAGGGCACCCCTAGGCTTAGGCTAAGGCTAGGGCTCCCCTAGCCTAAGGCTAGGGCACCCCTATGCTCAGGTTAGGGCACCCTTAGGCTTAGGCTAGGGCACCCCTAGGCTTAGGCTAGGGCACCCCTAGGCTTAGGCTAAGGCTAGGGCTCACCTAGCCTAAGGCTAGGGCACCCCTATGCTCTGGCTAGTGCACCCTTAGGCTTAGGCTAGGGCACCCCTAGTCTTAGGCTAAGGGTAGGGATCCCCTAGCCTAAGGCTGGGCACCCCTAGGCTTAGGCTAGGGCACCCCTAGTTTTAGGCTAGGGCACCCCTAGGCTTAGGTTTGGGCACCCCTAACCTTAGGCTAGGGCACTCCTAGGCTTAGGCTAAGGCTAGGTATCCCCTAGCCTAAGGCTAGGGCACCCCTAGGCTTAGGCTAGGGCACCCCTTGGCTTAGGCTAAGACACCCCTAGGTTTAGGATAAGGAACCCCTAGTCTTAGGCTAGGGCACCCCTAGGCTTCGGCTAGGGCACCCCTAGGCTTATGCTAAGGCTAGGGCTCCCCTAGCCTAAGGCTAGGGCACCCCTAGACTTAGGCTAGGGTACCCCTAGTCTTGGGCTAGGGCACCCCTAGGCTTAGGCTAAGGCTAGGGCTCCCCTAGCCTAAGGCTAGGGCACCACTAGGCTTAGGCTAGGGCACCCCTAGGCTTAGGCTAGGGAACACCTAGGCTTAGGCTAAGGCACACCTAGGCTTAGGCTAGGGCACACCTAGGCTTAGGCTAGGGAACACCTAGGCTTAGGCTAGGGCACACCTAGGCTTAGGCTAGGGCACCCCTGGGCTTAGTCTAAGGCTACGGCTCCCCTAGCCTCAGCCTAGGGCACCACTAGACTCAGGCTAGGGCACCCCTAGGCTTAGGCTAAGGCTAAGGCTCCCCTAACCTCAGGGTAGGGCACCCCTAGGCTCAAGCTAGGGCACCCCTAGGCTTAGGCTAGGCCATCCCTAGGCTTAGGCTAGGGCACCCCTAGGCTTAGGCTTGGGCACCCCTATGCTTAGGCTAAGGCTAGGGCTCCCCTAGCCTGAGGCTAGGGCAACCCTTGGCTTTGGCTAGGGCAACCCTAGGCTTAGTCTAGGGCACCCCTAGGCTAATTCTATGGCTAGGGCTCCCCTAGCCTAAGGCTAGGGCACCCCTAGGCTTAGGCTAAGGCTAGGGCTCCCCTAGCCTAAGGCTAGGGCACCCATAGGTTTGGCTAGGGCACCCCTAGGGTTAGTCTAGGGCTCGCCTAGGCTTAGGCTAGGGCACGCCTAGGCTTAGGCTAAGGCAAGGGCTCCCCTAGCCTAAGGATAGAGCACCCAGAGGCTTAGGCTAGGGCACCCCTTGGCTTAGGCTAAGGCACCCCTAGGCTTAGGCTAGGGCACCCCTAGGCTTAGGCTAGGGCACCCCTAGGCTTAGGCTAGGGCATCCCAAGGATTGGGCTAGGGCACCCCTAGGCTTATGCTAAGGCCAGGGCTCCCCTAGCCTAAGGCTAGGGAACCCCTAGGCTTAGGCTGGGGCACCCCTAGACTTAGGCTAGGGCACCCCTAGGCTTAGGCTAAGGCACCCCTAGGCTTAGGCTAGGGCACCCCTAGGCTTAGGCTAGGGCACCCCTAGGCTTAGGCTAAGGCTAGGGATCCCCTAGCCTAAGGCTAGGGCACCCCTAGGCTTAGGCTAGGGCACCCCTAGGTTTAGTCTAGGGCTCCCCTCGCCTAAGGCTAGGGCACCCCTAGGCTTAGGCTAGGGCACCCCTAGGCTTAGGCTAGGGCACCCCTAAGTTTAGGCTAGGGCACCCCTAAGTTTAGGCTAGGGCACCCCTAGGCTTTGGCTAGGGCACCCCTACGCTTAGGCTAAGGCTAGGGCTCCCCTAGCCTAGGGCTAGGGCACCCCTAGGCTTAGGTTAGGCCACCACTAGTCTTAGGCTAGGGCACACTTAGGCTTAGGCTAGGGCACACCTAGGCTTAGGATAGGGCACACATAGGCTTAGGCTAGGGCACCCCTAGGCTTAGGCAAGGGCACACCTAGGCTTAGGCTTAGGCTAGGGCACCCCTAGGCTCAAGCTAGGGCACCCCTAGGCTTAGGCTAGTCCATCCCTAGACTTAGGCTAGGGCACCCCTAGGCTAATGCCAAGGCTAGGGCTCCCCTAGCCTAAGGCTAGGGCACCCCTAGGCTTAGGCTAGGGCACCCCTAGGCTAATGCTAAGGCTAGGGCTCCCCTAGCCTAAGGCTAGGACACACCTAGGCTTAGCCTAGGGCACCCCTAGGCTTTGGCTATGGCACACCTAGTCTTAGGCTAGGGCACCCCTAGGCTTAAGCTAGGGCACCCCTAGGCTTAGGCTAGGGCACCCATAGGTTTAGGCTAGGGCTCCCCTAGCCTAAGGATAGGGCACCCGTAGGCTTAGGCTAGGGCACCCCTAGGCTTAGGCTAGGGCACCCCTAGGCTTAGGCTAGGGCACCCCTAGGCTTGGCTAGGGCACCCCTAGTCTTAGGCTAAGGCTAGGGATCCCCTAGCCTAAGGCTAGGGCACCCCTAGGCTTAGGCTAGGGCACCCCTAGGCTTAGTTTAGGGCACCCTTAGGCTTAGGCTAGGGCACCCCTAGGCTTAGTTTAGGGCACCCTTAGGCTTAGGCTAGGGCACCCCTAGGCTAATTCTAAGGCTAGGGCACCCATAGGCTTTGGCTAGGGCACCCCTAGGCTTAGGCTAGGGCACCCCTTGTCTTAGGCTAGGGCACCCCTAGGCTTAGGTTAGGGGTCCTCTAGGCTTAGGCTAGGGCACCTCTAGGCTTAGGCTAGGGCACCCCAAGTCTTAGGATAGGGCACCCCTAGGCTTAGGTTAGGGCACCCCTAGGCTTAGGCTAAGGCTACGGCTCCCCTAGCCTCAGGCTAGGGCAACCCTAGACTCAGGCTAGGGCACCCCTAGGCTTAGGCTAGGGCACCCCAAGGCTCAAGCTAGGGCACCCCTAGGCTTAGGCTAGGGCACCCCTAGGCTTAGGCAAGGGCATCCCTAGGCTTAGGCTAATGCTAGGGCTCCCCTAGGCTTAGGCTAGGGCACGCCTGGGCTTAGGCTAAGGCAAGGGCTCCCCTAGCCTAAGGCTAGGGCACCCCTAGGCTTAGGCTACGGCACCCCATGGCTTAGGCTAAAGCACCCCTAGGCTTAGGCTAGGGCACCCCTAGTCTTAGTCTAGGGCACCCCTAGGCTTAGGCTAGGGCACCCCTAGTCTTAGGCTAAGGCTAGGGATCCCCTAGCCTAAGGCTAGGGCACCCCTAGGCTTAGGCTAGGGCACCCCTAGGGTTAGTCTAGGGCACCCCTAGGCTTACACTAGGGCACCCCTAGGCTTATGCTAGGGCAACCATAGGCTTAGGCTAGGGCACCCCTAGGCTTAGGCTAGGGCACCCCAGAGCTTAGGCTAGGGCACACCCAGGCTTAGGCTAGGGCACCCCAGAGCTTAGGCTAGGGCACCTCTAGGATTGGGCTAAGGCTAGGGCTCCCCTAGCCTAAGGCTAGGGCACCTCTAGGCTTAAGCTAGGGCACCCCTAGGATTAGGCAAGGGCACCCCTAGGCTTATGCTAAGGCTAGGGCTCCCCTAGGCTTAGGCTAGGGCACGCCTAGGCTTAGGCTAAGGCTAGGGCTCCCCTAGCCTAAGGATAGGGCACCCCTATACTTAGGCTAGGGCATCCCTAGGCTTGGGCTAGGGCAACCATAGGCTTAGGCTAGGGCACCCCTAGGCTTAGGCTAGGGCACCCCAGAGCTTAGGCTAGGGCACACCCAGGCTTAGGCTAGGGCACCCGTAGGCTTAGGCTAGGGCACCTCTAGGATTAGGCTAAGGCTAGGGTTCCCCTAGCCTAAGGCTAGGGCACCTCTAGGCTTAGGCTAGGGCACCCCTAGGATTAGGCAAGGGCATCCCTGGCTTAGGATAAGGCTAAGGCTCCCCTAGGCTTAGGCTAGAGCACGCCTAGGCTTAGGCTTGGACACACCTAGGCTTATGTTAGGGCACCCCTAGGCTTAGACTAAGGCAAGGGCTCCCCTAGGCTTAGGCTAGGGCACCCCAGAGCTTATGTGAGGGCACACCCAGGCTTAGGATAGGGCACCCCTTGGCTTTGGCTAGGGCACCCCTAGGCTTAGGCTAAGGCTAGGGCTCCCCTAGCCTGAGGCTAGGGAACCCCTAGGCTTTGGCTACGGTACCCTTAGGCTTAGGCTAGGGCACCCCTAGGCTAATGCTAAGGCTAAGTCACCCGTAGGCTTTGGCTAGGGCACCCCTAGGCTTAGGCTAGGGCACCCCTTGTCTTAGGCTAGGGCACCCCTAGGCTTAGGTTAGGGGACCTCTAGGCTTAGGCTAGGGCACCCCTAGGCTTAGGCTAGAGCACCCCTAGTCTTAGGCTAGGGCACCCCTAGGCTTAGGTTAGGGCACCCCTAGGATTAGGCTAAGGCTACGGCTCCCTTAGCCTCAGGCAAGGGCAACCCTAGACTCAGGCTATGGCACCCCTAGGCTTAGGCTAGGGCACCCCTAGGCTCAAGCTAGGGCACCCCTAGGCTTATGCTAAGGCTCCCATAGGCTTAGGCTAGGAATCCCCTAGGCTTCGGCTTGGGCACCCCTAGGGTTAGGCTAAGTCTAGGGCTCCCCTAGTCTGAGGCTAGGGCACCCCTAGGCTTAGGCTATTGTTAGGGGTCCCATAGCCTAAGGCTACGGCACTCCTAGGCCTAGGGTAGGGCACCCCTAGGCGTAGGCTATGGCACCCCTAGGCTTAGGCTAGGGCACCCCTAGGCTTAGGCTAGGGCACCCCTAGTCTTAGGCTAGGGCACCCCTAGGCTTAAGCTAACGCTAGGGCTCCCCTAGCCTAAGGCTAGGGCACCCCTATGCTTAGGCTAGGGCACCCCTAGGCTTAGGCTAGGGCAACCCTAGTCTTAGGCTAGGGCACCCCTAGGCTTAGGCTAGGGCACCCCAGAGCTTTGGCTAGGGCACACCCAAGCTTAGGCTAGGGCACCCCTAGGCTTAGGCTAGGGCACCTCTAGGATTAGGCTAAGGCTAGGGCTCCCCTAGCCTAAGGCTAGGGCACCTCTAGGCTTAGGCTACGGCACCCCTAGGATTAGGCAAGGGCATCCCTAGGCTTAGGCTAAGGCTAGGGCTCCCCTAGGCTTAGGCTAGAGCACGCCTAGGCTTAGGCTTGGACACCACTAAGCTTATGTTAGGGCACCCCTAGGCTTAGGCTAAGGCAAGGGCTCCCATAGCCTAAGGCTAGGGCACCGTAGGCTCAGGCTAGGGCACCCCTTGGCTTAGGCTAGGGCACCCCTAGGCTTAGGCTAGGGCACCCCTAGGCTTAGGCTAGGGCAGCCCTAGGCTTAGGCTAGGGCACCCCTAGGCTTAGGCTAGGGCACCCCTAGGCTTAGGCTAGGGCACCCCTAGGCTTAGGCTAGGGCACACCTAGGCTTAGGCTAGGGCACCCCTAGGCTTAGGTAAGGGCACACCTAGCCTTAGGCTAAGGCTACGGCTCCCCTAGCCTCAGGGTAGGGCACCACTAGACTCAGGCTAGGGCACCCCTAGGCTTAGGCTAGGGCACCCCTAGTCTTAGGCTAAGGCTAGGGCTTCCCTTCCCTAAGGCTACGGCACCCCTAGGCTTCGGTTATGGCACCCCTAGGCTTACCAAGGGCATCCCTAGGCGTAGGCTAAGGCTAGGGCACCCCTAGGCTTAGGCTAGGGCACCCCTAGGCTTAGGCTAAGGCTAGGGCTCCCCTAGCCTAAGTTAGGGCACCCCTAGGCTTAGGCTAGGCCACCACTAGTCTTAGGCTAGGCCACCACTAGTCTTAGGCTAGGGCACACTTAGGCTTAGGCTAGGGCACACCTAGGCTTGGGCTAGGGCACACCTAGGCTTAGGCTAGGGCACCCCTAGGCTTAGGCTAAGGCTCGGGCTCCCCTAGCCTAAGCTTAGGGCACCCATAGGCTTAGGCTAAGCCACCACTAGTCTTAGGCTAGGGCACACTTAGGCTTAGGCTAGGGCACACCTAGGCTTAGGCTAGGGCACACCTAGGCTTAGGCTAGGGCACCCCTAGGCTTAGGCAAGGGCATCCCTAGGCTTAGGCTTAGGCTAGGGCACCCCTAGGCTCAAGTTAGGGCACCCCTAGGCTTAGGCTAGTCCATCCCTAGGCTTAGGCTAGGGCACCCCTAGGGTATTGCTAAGGCTAGGGCTCCCCTAGCCTAAGGCTAGTGCACCCCCAGGCTTAGGCAAGGGCACCCCTAGGCTCAGTCTAAGGCTAGGGCTACCCTAGGCTTAGGCTAGGGCACGCCTAGGCTTAGGCTTGGACACCCCTTGGCTTAGGCTAGGGCACCCCTAGGCTTAGGCTAGGGCACCCCTAGGCTTAGGCTAAGGCTAGGGCTCCCCTAGCCTAAGGCTAGGGCACGCCTAGGCTTAGGCTTGGACAAGCTTAGGCTAGGCTAGGGTACCCCTTGGCTTAGGCTAAGGCAAGGGCTCCCCTAGCCTAAGGCTAGGGCACGCCTAGGCTTAGGCTAGGGCACCCCTTGGCTTAGGCTAGGGCACCCCTAGGCATAGGCTAGGGCACCCCTAGGTTTAGGCTAGAGAAACCCTAGGCTAAGACTAGGGCACCAAGTCTTAGTCTAGGGCACCCCTTGGCTTAGGCTAGGGCAACCATAGGCTTAGGCTAGGGCACCCCTAGGCTTAGGCAAGGGCATCCCTAGGCTTAGGCTAAGGCTAGGGCTCACCTAGGCTTAGGCTAGGGCACGCCTAGGCTTAGGCTAAGGCTAGGGCTCCCCTAGCCTAAGGCTAGGGCACCCCTAGGCTTAGGCTAGGGCACCCCTCTCTTAGGCTAGGGCACCCCCTAGGCTTAGGCTAAGGCTAGGGCTCCCCTAGCATGAGGCTAGGGAACCCCTAGGCTTTGGCTACGGCACCCCTAGGCTTAGGCTAAGGCTAGGGCACCCCTAGGCTTTGGCTAGGGCACCCCTAGGCTTAGGCTAGGGCACCCCTTGTCTTAGGCTAGGGCACCCTAGTCTTAGACTAGGGCACCCCTAGGCTTAGGGTAGGGCACCCATAGGCTTAGGCTAAGGCTACGGCTCCCCTAGCCTCAGGCAAGGGCAACCCTAGACTCAGGCTAGGGCACCTCTAGGCTTAGGCTAGGGCACACCTAGGCTTAGGCTAAGGCTAGGGCTCCCCTAGCCTCAGGCTAGGGCACCCCTAGGCTCAAGCTAGGGCACCCCTAGGCTTAGGCTAAGGGTCCCATAGGCTTAGGCTAGGAATCCCCTAGGTTTCGGCTTGGGCACCCCTAGGGTTAGGCTAAGTCTAGGGCTCCCCTAGCCTGAGGCTAGGGCACCCCTAGGCTTAGGCTAATGTTAGGGGTCCCATAGCCTAAGGCTAGGGCACCCCTATACTTAGGCTAGGGCACCCCTAGTCTTAGGCTAGGGCACCCCTAGGCTTAAGCTAAGGCTAGGGCTCCCCTAGCCTAAGGCTAGGGCACCCCTATACTTAGGCTAGGGCACCCCTAGGCTTAGGCTAGGGCAACCATAGGCTTACGCTAGGGCACCCCCAGGCTTAGGCTAGGGCACCCCAGAGCTTAGGCTAGGGCACACCCAGGCTTAGGCTAGGGCACCCCTAGGCTTAGGCTAGGGCACCTCTAGGATTAGGCTAAGGCTAGGGCTCCCCTAGCCTAAGGCTAGGGCACCTCTAGGCTTAGGCTAGGGCACCCCTAGGATTAGGCTAAGGCAAGGGCTCCCCTAGGCTTAGGCTAGGGCACCCCTAGGTTTATGCTAAGGCTAGGGCTCCCCTAGGCTTAGGCTAGGGAACGCCTAGGCTTAGGCTAAGGCTAGGGCTCCCCTAGCCTAAGGATAGGGCACCCCTAGGCTTAGGCTAGGGCACCCCTTGGCTTAGGCTAGGGCACCCCTAGGCTTAGGCTAAGGCTAGGGCTCCCCTAGCCTGAGGCTAGGGAACCCATAGGCTTTGGCTATGGCACCCCTAGGCTTGGGCTAGGGCACCCCTAGGCTTAGGCTAAGGCTGGGCTCCCCTAGCCTGAGGCTAGGGCACCCCTAGGCTTTGGCTAGGGCACCCCAAGGCTTTGGCTAGGGCACCCCTAGGCTTAGGCTAGGGCACCCCTAGGCTAATTCTAAGGCTAGGGCACCCATAGGCTTTGGCTAGGGCACCCCAAGGCTTAGGCTAGGGCACCCCTTGTCTTAGGCTAGGGCACCCCTAGGCTTAGGTTAGGGGACCTCTAGGCTTAGGCTAGGGCACCCCTAGGCTTAGGCTAGGGCACCCCTAGTCTTAGGCTAGGGCACCCATAGGCTTAGGTTAGGGCACCCCTAGGCTCAAGCTAGGGCACCCCGAGGCTTAGGCTAGGGCACCCCTAGGCTTAGGCAAGGGCACCCCTAGGCTTAGACTAATGGTAGGGCTCCCCTAGGCTTAGGCTAGGGCACGCCTGGGCTTAGGCTAAGGCAAGGGCTCCCCTAGCCTAAGGCTAGGGCACCCCTAGGCTTAGGCTAGGACACCCCATGGCTTAGGCTAAAGCACCCCTAGGCTTAGGCTAGGGCAACCCTAGTCTTAGTCTAGGGCACCCCTAGGCTTAGGCTAGGGCACCCCTAGTCTTAGGCTAAGGCTAGGGATCCCCTAGCCTAAGGCTAGGGCACCCCTAGGCTTAGGCTAGGGCACCCCTAGGGTTAGTCTAGGGCACCCCTAGGCTTACACTAGGGCACCCCTAGGCTTATGCTAAGGCTAGGGCTCCCCTAGCCTAAGGCTAGGGCACCCCTAGGCTTAGGCTACGGCACCCCTAGGCTTAGTCAAGGGCACCCATAGGCTTAGGCTAGGGCACCCCTAGGCTTAGGCTAAGGCTAGGGATCCCCTAGCCTAAGGCTAGGGCACCTCTAGGCTTAGGCTAGGGCACCCCTAGGCTTTGGCTAGGGTACCCCTAGGCTTATGCTAGGGCACCCCTAGGCTTTGGCTAGGGCACCCCTAGGCTTAGGCTAAGGCTAGGGCTCCCCTCGCCTAAGGCTAGGGCACCCCTAGGCTTAGGCTATTGCACCACTAGGCTTTGGAAAGGGCACCCCTAGGCTTAGGCTAGCGCACCCCAAGGCTTAGGCTAGGGCACCCCAAGGCTTAGGCTAAGGCTACGGCTCCCCTAGCCTCAGGGTAGGGCACCACTAGACTCAGGCTAGGGCACCCCTAGGCTTTGGCTAGGGCACCCCTAGTCTTAGGCTAAGGCTAGGGCTTCCCTTCCCTAAGGCTACGGCACCCCTAGGCTTCGGTTATGGCACCCCTAGGCTTACCAAAGGCATCCCTAGGCGTAGGTTAAGGCTAGGGCACCCCTAGGCTTAGGCTAGGGCACCCCTAGGCTTTGGCTAGGGTACCCCTAGGCTTAGGCTTGGGCACCCCTTCGCTTAGGGTAGGACAGCCCTAGGCTTAGGCTAGGGCACCCCTAGGCTTAGGTTAGGGCACCCCTAGGCTTAGGCTAAGGCTAGGGCTCCCCTAGCTTAAGTTAGGGCACCCCTAGGCTTAGGCTAGGCCACCACTAGTCTTAGGCTAGGCCACCACTAGTCTTAGGCTAGGGCACACTTAGGCTTAGGCTAGGGCACACCTAGGCTTGGGCTAGGGCACACCTAGGCTTAGGCTAGGGCACCCCTAGGCTTAGGCTAAGGCTCGGGCTCCCCTAGCCTAAGCTTAGGGCACCCATAGGCTTAGGCTAAGCCACCACTAGTCTTAGGCTAGGGCACACTTAGGCTTAGGCTAGGGCACACCTAGGCTTAGGCTAGGGCACACCTAGGCTTAGGCTAGGGCACCCCTAGGCTTAGGCAAGGGCATCCCTAGGCTTAGGCTTAGGCTAGGGCACCCCTAGGCTCAAGTTAGGGCACCCCTAGGCTTAGGCTAGTCCATCCCTAGGCTTAGGCTAGGGCACCCCTAGGGTATTGCTAAGGCTAGGGCTCCCCTAGCCTAAGGCTAGTGCACCCCCAGGCTTAGGCAAGGGCACCCCTTTGCTCAGGCTAAGGCTAGGGCTACCCTAGGCTTAGGCTAGGGCACGCCTAGGCTTAGGCTTGGACACCCCTTGGCTTAGGCTAGGGCACCCCTAGGCTTAGGCTAGGGCACCCCTAGGCTTAGGCTAAGGCTAGGGCTCCCCTAGCCTAAGGCTAGGGAACCCCTAGGCTTAGGCTAGGGCACCCCTAGGCTTAGGCTAGGGCACACCTAGGCTTAGGCTAAGTCACACCTAGGCTTAGGCTAGGGCACCCCTAGGTTTAGGCTTGGGCACCCCTAGGCTTAGGCTAAGGCTAGGGCTCCACTAGCCTGAGACTAGGGCACCCCTTGGCTTGGGCACGCCTAGGCTTTGGCAATGGCACCCCTA
Organism: Tenrec ecaudatus; assembly: GCF_050624435.1. Taxonomy (NCBI): domain Eukaryota; kingdom Metazoa; phylum Chordata; class Mammalia; order Afrosoricida; family Tenrecidae; genus Tenrec; species Tenrec ecaudatus. The sequence goes on from NW_027458963.1 coordinate 22,263, forward strand.
GGCTTAGGCTAAGGCTAGGGCTCCCCTAGCCTAAGGCTAGGGCACCCCTAGGCTTAGTCTAGGGCATCCATAGGCTTGGGCTAGGGCACCCCTAGGGTTTGTCTAGGGAACCCCTAGGCTTACGGTAGGGCACCCCTACTTAGGATAGGGCACCCCTAGGCTTAGGCAAGGGCACCCCTAGGCTTAGGCTAATGCTAGGGCTCCCCTAGGCTTAGGCTAGGGCACGCCTAGGTTTAGGCTAAGGCAAGGGCTCCCCTACATAAGGCTAGGGCACCCCTAGGCTTAGGCTAGGGCACCCCTTGGCTTAGGCTAAGGCACCCCTAGGCTTAGGCTAGGGCACCCCTAGGCTTAGGCTAGGGCACCCTTAGGCTTAGGCTAGGGCACCCCTAGGCTTAAGCTAAGGCTAGGGATCTCCTAGCCTAAGGCTAGGGCACCCCTACGCTTAGGCTAGGGAACCCCTAGAGTTAGTCTAGGGCTCCCCTAGGCTTAGGCTATGGCACGCCTAGGCTTAGGCTAAGGCAAGGGCTCCCCTAGCCTAAGGCTAGGGCACCCGTAGGCTTAGGCTAGGGCACCCCTAGGCTTAGGCTAGGGCACCCCTAGTCTTAGGCTAGGGCACCCATAGGCTTAGGTTAGGGCACCCCTAGGCTCAAGCTAGGGCACCCCGAGGCTTAGGCTAGGGCACCCCTAGGCTTAAGCTAAGGCTAGGGCTCCCCTAGCCTAAGGCTAGGGCACCCCTATACTTAGGCTAGGGCACCCCTAGGCTTAGGCTAGGGCAACCATAGGCTTACGCTAGGGCACCCCCAGGCTTAGGCTAGGGCACCCCAGAGCTTAGGCTAGGGCACACCCAGGCTTAGGCTAGGGCACCCCTAGGCTTAGGCTAGGGCACCTCTAGGATTAGGCTAAGGCTAGGGCTCCCCTAGCCTAAGGCTAGGGCACCTCTAGGCTTAGGCTAGGGCACCCCTAGGATTAGGCTAAGGCAAGGGCTCCCCTAGGCTTAGGCTAGGGCACCCCTAGGTTTATGCTAAGGCTAGGGCTCCCCTAGGCTTAGGCTAGGGAACGCCTAGGCTTAGGCTAAGGCTAGGGCTCCCCTAGCCTAAGGATAGGGCACCCCTAGGCTTAGGCTAGGGCACCCCTTGGCTTAGGCTAGGGCACCCCTAGGCTTAGGCTAAGGCTAGGGCTCCCCTAGCCTGAGGCTAGGGAACCCATAGGCTTTGGCTATGGCACCCCTAGGCTTGGGCTAGGGCACCCCTAGGCTTAGGCTAAGGCTGGGCTCCCCTAGCCTGAGGCTAGGGCACCCCTAGGCTTTGGCTAGGGCACCCCAAGGCTTTGGCTAGGGCACCCCTAGGCTTAGGCTAGGGCACCCCTAGGCTAATTCTAAGGCTAGGGCACCCATAGGCTTTGGCTAGGGCACCCCAAGGCTTAGGCTAGGGCACCCCTTGTCTTAGGCTAGGGCACCCCTAGGCTTAGGTTAGGGGACCTCTAGGCTTAGGCTAGGGCACCCCTAGGCTTAGGCTAGGGCACCCCTAGTCTTAGGCTAGGGCACCCATAGGCTTAGGTTAGGGCACCCCTAGGCTCAAGCTAGGGCACCCCGAGGCTTAGGCTAGGGCACCCCTAGGCTTAGGCAAGGGCACCCCTAGGCTTAGGCTAATGGTAGGGCTCCCCTAGGCTTAGGCTAGGGCACGCCTGGGCTTAGGCTAAGGCAAGGGCTCCCCTAGCCTAAGGCTAGGGCACCCCTAGGCTTAGGCTAGGACACCCCATGGCTTAGGCTAAAGCACCCCTAGGCTTAGGCTAGGGCAACCCTAGTCTTAGTCTAGGGCACCCCTAGGCTTAGGCTAGGGCACCCCTAGTCTTAGGCTAAGGCTAGGGATCCCCTAGCCTAAGGCTAGGGCACCCCTAGGCTTAGGCTAGGGCACCCCTAGGGTTAGTCTAGGGCACCCCTAGGCTTACACTAGGGCACCCCTAGGCTTATGCTAAGGCTAGGGCTCCCCTAGCCTAAGGCTAGGGCACCCCTAGGCTTAGGCTACGGCACCCCTAGGCTTAGTCAAGGGCACCCATAGGCTTAGGCTAGGGCACCCCTAGGCTTAGGCTAAGGCTAGGGATCCCCTAGCCTAAGGCTAGGGCACCTCTAGGCTTAGGCTAGGGCACCCCTAGGCTTTGGCTAGGGTACCCCTAGGCTTATGCTAGGGCACCCCTAGGCTTAGGCTAGGGCACCCCTAGTCTTAGGCTAAGGCTAGGGCTTCCCTTCCCTAATGCTACGGCACCCCTAGGCTTCGGTTATGGCACCCCTAGGCTTACCAAGGGCATCCCTAGGCGTAGGCTAAGGCTAGGGCACCCCTAGGCTTAGGCTAGGGCACCCCTAGGCTTAGGCTAAGGCTAGGGCTCCCCTAGCCTAAGTTAGGGCACCCCTAGGCTTAGGCTAGGCCACCACTAGTCTTAGGCTAGGCCACCACTAGTCTTAGGCTAGGGCACACTTAGGCTTAGGCTAGGGCACACCTAGGCTTGGGCTAGGGCACACCTAGGCTTAGGCTAGGGCACCCCTAGGCTTAGGCTAAGGCTCGGGCTCCCCTAGCCTAAGCTTAGGGCACCCATAGGCTTAGGCTAAGCCACCACTAGTCTTAGGCTAGGGCACACTTAGGCTTAGGCTAGGGCACACCTAGGCTTAGGCTAGGGCACACCTAGGCTTAGGCTAGGGCACCCCTAGGCTTAGGCAAGGGCATCCCTAGGCTTAGGCTTAGGCTAGGGCACCCCTAGGCTCAAGTTAGGGCACTCCTAGGCTTAGGCTAGTCCATCCCTAGGCTTAGGCTAGGGCACCCCTAGGGTATTGCTAAGGCTAGGGCTCCCCTAGCCTAAGGCTAGTGCACCCCCAGGCTTAGGCAAGGGCACCCCTAGGCTCAGTCTAAGGCTAGGGCTACCCTAGGCTTAGGCTAGGGCACGCCTAGGCTTAGGCTTGGACACCCCTTGGCTTAGGCTAGGGCACCCCTAGGCTTAGGCTAGGGCACCCCTAGGCTTAGGCTAAGGCTAGGGCTCCCCTAGCCTAAGGCTAGGGCACGCCTAGGCTTAGGCTTGGACAAGCTTAGGCTAGGCTAGGGTACCCCTTGGCTTAGGCTAAGGCAAGGGCTCCCCTAGCCTAAGGCTAGGGCACGCCTAGGCTTAGGCTAGGGCACCCCTTGGCTTAGGCTAGGGCACCCCTAGGCATAGGCTAGGGCACCCCTAGGTTTAGGCTAGAGAAACCCTAGGCTAAGACTAGGGCACCAAGTCTTAGTCTAGGGCACCCCTTGGCTTAGGCTAGGGCAACCATAGGCTTAGGCTAGGGCACCCCTAGGCTTAGGCAAGGGCATCCCTAGGCTTAGGCTAAGGCTAGGGCTCACCTAGGCTTAGGCTAGGGCACGCCTAGGCTTAGGCTAAGGCTAGGGCTCCCCTAGCCTAAGGCTAGGGCACCCCTAGGCTTAGGCTAGGGCACCCCTCTCTTAGGCTAGGGCACCCCCTAGGCTTAGGCTAAGGCTAGGGCTCCCCTAGCATGAGGCTAGGGAACCCCTAGGCTTTGGCTACGGCACCCCTAGGCTTAGGCTAAGGCTAGGGCACCCCTAGGCTTTGGCTAGGGCACCCCTAGGCTTAGGCTAGGGCACCCCTTGTCTTAGGCTAGGGCACCCTAGTCTTAGACTAGGGCACCCCTAGGCTTAGGGTAGGGCACCCATAGGCTTAGGCTAAGGCTACGGCTCCCCTAGCCTCAGGCAAGGGCAACCCTAGACTCAGGCTAGGGCACCTCTAGGCTTAGGCTAGGGCACACCTAGGCTTAGGCTAAGGCTAGGGCTCCCCTAGCCTCAGGCTAGGGCACCCCTAGGCTCAAGCTAGGGCACCCCTAGGCTTAGGCTAAGGGTCCCATAGGCTTAGGCTAGGAATCCCCTAGGTTTCGGCTTGGGCACCCCTAGGGTTAGGCTAAGTCTAGGGCTCCCCTAGCCTGAGGCTAGGGCACCCCTAGGCTTAGGCTAATGTTAGGGGTCCCATAGCCTAAGGCTAGGGCACCCCTATACTTAGGCTAGGGCACCCCTAGTCTTAGGCTAGGGCACCCCTAGGCTTAAGCTAAGGCTAGGGCTCCCCTAGCCTAAGGCTAGGGCACCCCTATACTTAGGCTAGGGCACCCCTAGGCTTAGGCTAGGGCAACCATAGGCTTACGCTAGGGCACCCCCAGGCTTAGGCTAGGGCACCCCAGAGCTTAGGCTAGGGCACACCCAGGCTTAGGCTAGGGCACCCCTAGGCTTAGGCTAGGGCACCTCTAGGATTAGGCTAAGGCTAGGGCTCCCCTAGCCTAAGGCTAGGGCACCTCTAGGCTTAGGCTAGGGCACCCCTAGGATTAGGCTAAGGCAAGGGCTCCCCTAGGCTTAGGCTAGGGCACCCCTAGGTTTATGCTAAGGCTAGGGCTCCCCTAGGCTTAGGCTAGGGAACGCCTAGGCTTAGGCTAAGGCTAGGGCTCCCCTAGCCTAAGGATAGGGCACCCCTAGGCTTAGGCTAGGGCACCCCTTGGCTTAGGCTAGGGCACCCCTAGGCTTAGGCTAAGGCTAGGGCTCCCCTAGCCTGAGGCTAGGGAACCCATAGGCTTTGGCTATGGCACCCCTAGGCTTGGGCTAGGGCACCCCTAGGCTTAGGCTAAGGCTGGGCTCCCCTAGCCTGAGGCTAGGGCACCCCTAGGCTTTGGCTAGGGCACCCCAAGGCTTTGGCTAGGGCACCCCTAGGCTTAGGCTAGGGCACCCCTAGGCTAATTCTAAGGCTAGGGCACCCATAGGCTTTGGCTAGGGCACCCCAAGGCTTAGGCTAGGGCACCCCTTGTCTTAGGCTAGGGCACCCCTAGGCTTAGGTTAGGGGACCTCTAGGCTTAGGCTAGGGCACCCCTAGGCTTAGGCTAGGGCACCCCTAGTCTTAGGCTAGGGCACCCATAGGCTTAGGTTAGGGCACCCCTAGGCTCAAGCTAGGGCACCCCGAGGCTTAGGCTAGGGCACCCCTAGGCTTAGGCAAGGGCACCCCTAGGCTTAGGCTAATGGTAGGGCTCCCCTAGGCTTAGGCTAGGGCACGCCTGGGCTTAGGCTAAGGCAAGGGCTCCCCTAGCCTAAGGCTAGGGCACCCCTAGGCTTAGGCTAGGACACCCCATGGCTTAGGCTAAAGCACCCCTAGGCTTAGGCTAGGGCAACCCTAGTCTTAGTCTAGGGCACCCCTAGGCTTAGGCTAGGGCACCCCTAGTCTTAGGCTAAGGCTAGGGATCCCCTAGCCTAAGGCTAGGGCACCCCTAGGCTTAGGCTAGGGCACCCCTAGGGTTAGTCTAGGGCACCCCTAGGCTTACACTAGGGCACCCCTAGGCTTATGCTAAGGCTAGGGCTCCCCTAGCCTAAGGCTAGGGCACCCCTAGGCTTAGGCTACGGCACCCCTAGGCTTAGTCAAGGGCACCCATAGGCTTAGGCTAGGGCACCCCTAGGCTTAGGCTAAGGCTAGGGATCCCCTAGCCTAAGGCTAGGGCACCTCTAGGCTTAGGCTAGGGCACCCCTAGGCTTTGGCTAGGGTACCCCTAGGCTTATGCTAGGGCACCCCTAGGCTTTGGCTAGGGCACCCCTAGGCTTAGGCTAAGGCTAGGGCTCCCCTCGCCTAAGGCTAGGGCACCCCTAGGCTTAGGCTATTGCACCACTAGGCTTTGGAAAGGGCACCCCTAGGCTTAGGCTAGCGCACCCCAAGGCTTAGGCTAGGGCACCCCAAGGCTTAGGCTAAGGCTACGGCTCCCCTAGCCTCAGGGTAGGGCACCACTAGACTCAGGCTAGGGCACCCCTAGGCTTTGGCTAGGGCACCCCTAGTCTTAGGCTAAGGCTAGGGCTTCCCTTCCCTAAGGCTACGGCACCCCTAGGCTTCGGTTATGGCACCCCTAGGCTTACCAAAGGCATCCCTAGGCGTAGGTTAAGGCTAGGGCACCCCTAGGCTTAGGCTAGGGCACCCCTAGGCTTTGGCTAGGGTACCCCTAGGCTTAGGCTTGGGCACCCCTTCGCTTAGGGTAGGACAGCCCTAGGCTTAGGCTAGGGCACCCCTAGGCTTAGGTTAGGGCACCCCTAGGCTTAGGCTAAGGCTAGGGCTCCCCTAGCTTAAGTTAGGGCACCCCTAGGCTTAGGCTAGGCCACCACTAGTCTTAGGCTAGGCCACCACTAGTCTTAGGCTAGGGCACACTTAGGCTTAGGCTAGGGCACACCTAGGCTTGGGCTAGGGCACACCTAGGCTTAGGCTAGGGCACCCCTAGGCTTAGGCTAAGGCTCGGGCTCCCCTAGCCTAAGCTTAGGGCACCCATAGGCTTAGGCTAAGCCACCACTAGTCTTAGGCTAGGGCACACTTAGGCTTAGGCTAGGGCACACCTAGGCTTAGGCTAGGGCACACCTAGGCTTAGGCTAGGGCACCCCTAGGCTTAGGCAAGGGCATCCCTAGGCTTAGGCTTAGGCTAGGGCACCCCTAGGCTCAAGTTAGGGCACCCCTAGGCTTAGGCTAGTCCATCCCTAGGCTTAGGCTAGGGCACCCCTAGGGTATTGCTAAGGCTAGGGCTCCCCTAGCCTAAGGCTAGTGCACCCCCAGGCTTAGGCAAGGGCACCCCTTTGCTCAGGCTAAGGCTAGGGCTACCCTAGGCTTAGGCTAGGGCACGCCTAGGCTTAGGCTTGGACACCCCTTGGCTTAGGCTAGGGCACCCCTAGGCTTAGGCTAGGGCACCCCTAGGCTTAGGCTAAGGCTAGGGCTCCCCTAGCCTAAGGCTAGGGAACCCCTAGGCTTAGGCTAGGGCACCCCTAGGCTTAGGCTAGGGCACACCTAGGCTTAGGCTAAGTCACACCTAGGCTTAGGCTAGGGCACCCCTAGGTTTAGGCTTGGGCACCCCTAGGCTTAGGCTAAGGCTAGGGCTCCACTAGCCTGAGACTAGGGCACCCCTTGGCTTGGGCACGCCTAGGCTTTGGCAATGGCACCCCTAGGCTTAGGCTAAGGCTAGGGCTCCCCTAGCCTAAGGCTAGGGCACCCCTAGGCTTAGTCTAGGGCATCCATAGGCTTGGGCTAGGGCACCCCTAGGGTTTGTCTAGGGAACCCCTAGGCTTACGGTAGGGCACCCCTACTTAGGATAGGGCACCCCTAGGCTTAGGCAAGGGCACCCCTAGGCTTAGGCTAATGCTAGGGCTCCCCTAGGCTTAGGCTAGGGCACGCCTAGGTTTAGGCTAAGGCAAGGGCTCCCCTACATAAGGCTAGGGCACCCCTAGGCTTAGGCTAGGGCACCCCTTGGCTTAGGCTAAGGCACCCCTAGGCTTAGGCTAGGGCACCCCTAGGCTTAGGCTAGGGCACCCTTAGGCTTAGGCTAGGGCACCCCTAGGCTTAAGCTAAGGCTAGGGATCTCCTAGCCTAAGGCTAGGGCACCCCTACGCTTAGGCTAGGGAACCCCTAGAGTTAGTCTAGGGCTCCCCTAGGCTTAGGCTATGGCACGCCTAGGCTTAGGCTAAGGCAAGGGCTCCCCTAGCCTAAGGCTAGGGCACCCGTAGGCTTAGGCTAGGGCACCCCTAGGCTTAGGCTAAGGCACCCCTAGGCTTAGGCTAAGGCTAGGGCTCCCCTAGCCTAAGGCTAGGGCACCCCTAGGCTTAGGCTAGGGCACCCCTAGACTTAGGCTAGGGCACCCCTAGACTTAGGCTAGGGCACCCCTAGGCTTAGGCTAGGGCACCCCTAGGCTTAGGCTAGGGCACCCCTAGGCTTAGGCTAGGGCACCCCTAGGATTAGGTTAGGGCACCCCTAGGCTTATGCTAAGGCTAGGGCTCCCCTAGCCTAAGGCTAGGGAACCCCTAGGCTTAGGCTAGGGCACCCCTAGACTTAGGCTAGGCCACCCCTAGACTTAGGCTAGGGCACCCGTAGGCTTAGGCTAAGGCATCCCTAGGCTTAGGCTAGGGCACCCCTAGGCTTAGGCTAGGGCACCCCTAGGCTTAGGCTAAGGCTAGGGATCCCCTAGCCTAAGGCTAGGGCACCCCTAGGCTTAGGCTAGGGCACCCCTAGGTTTAGTCCAGGGCTCCCCTAGGCTTAGGCTAGGGCACCCCTAAGCTTAGGCTAAGACTAGGGCTCCCCTAGCCTAAGGCTAGGGCACCCCTAGGCTTAGGCCAGGGCACCCCTAGGCTTAGGCTAGGGCACCCCTAAGCTTAGGCTAGGGCACCCCTAGGCTTTGGCTAGGGCACCCCTAGGCTTAGGCTAAGGCTAGGGCTCCCCTAGCCTAAGGCTAGGGCACCCCTAGGCTTAGGCTAGGCCACCACTAGTCTTAGGCTAGGGCACACTTAGGCTTAGGCTAGGGCACACCTAGGCTTAGGATAGGGCACACCTAGGCTTAGGCTAGGGCACCCCTAGGCTTAGGCAAGGGCACCCCTAGGCTTAGGCTAGGGCACCCCAAGGCTCAAGCTAGGGCACCCATAGTCTTAGGCTAGTCCATCCCTAGACTTAGGCTAGGGCACCCCTAGGCTAATGCTAAGGCTAGGGCTCCCCTAGCCTAAGGCTAGGGCACCCCTACGCTTAGGCTAGGGCACCCCTAGGCTAATGCTAAGGCTAGGGCTCCCCTAGCCTAAGGTTAGGACACACCTAGGCTTAGCCTAGGGCACACCTAGGCTTTGGCTATGGCACCCCTAGGCTTAGGCTAGGGCACCCCTAGGCTTAAGCTAGGGTACCCCTAGGCTTAAGCTAGGGCACCCATAGGTTTAGGCTAGGGCTCCCATAGCCTAAGGATAGGGCACCCGTAGGCTTAGGCTAGGGCACCCCTAGGCTTTGGCTAGGGCACCCCTAGGCTTAGGATAGGGCACCCCTAGGCTTAGGCTACGGCACCCCTAGGCTTAGGCTAGGGCACCCATAGGTTAGGCTAGGGCACCCCTAGGCTTAGGCTAGGACACTCCTAACCTAGGGCTAGGGCACCCCTATGCTTAGGTTAGGGCACTCCTAGGCTTTAGCTAGGGCACCCCTAGGCTTAGGTTAGGGCACCCCTCGGCTTAGGCTAGTGCACCCATAGGCTTATCTAAGGCTAGGGCTCCCCTAGCCTAAGGCCAGGGCACCCTAGGCTTAGGCTAGGACACCCCTAGTCTTAGGCTAGGGCACCCCTAGGCTTAGGCAAGGGCACCCCTAGGCTTAGGCTAAGGCTAGGGCTCCCCTAGCCTAAGGCTAGGGCACCCCTATGCTCAGGTTAGGGCACCCTTAGGCTTAGGCTAGGGCACCCCTAGGCTTAGGCTAGGGCACCCCTAGGCTTAGGCTAAGGCTAGGGCTCCCCTAGCCTAAGGCTAGGGCACCCCTATGCTCTGGCTAGTGCACCCTTAGGCTTAGGCTAGGGCACCCCTAGTCTTAGGCTAAGGGTAGGGATCCCCTAGCCTAAGGCTGGGCACCCCTAGGCTTAGGCTAGGGCACCCCTAGTTTTAGGCTAGGGCACCCCTAGGCTTAGGTTTGGGCACCCCTAACCTTAGGCTAGGGCACTCCTAGGCTTAGGCTAAGGCTAGGTATCCCCTAGCCTAAGGCTAGGGCACCCCTAGGCTTAGGCTAGGGCACCCCTTGGCTTAGGCTAAGACACCCCTAGGTTTAGGATAAGGAACCCCTAGTCTTAGGCTAGGGCACCCCTAGGCTTCGGCTAGGGCACCCCTAGGCTTATGCTAAGGCTAGGGCTCCCCTAGCCTAAGGCTAGGGCACCCCTAGACTTAGGCTAGGGTACCCCTAGTCTTGGGCTAGGGCACCCCTAGGCTTAGGCTAAGGCTAGGGCTCCCCTAGCCTAAGGCTAGGGCACCACTAGGCTTAGGCTAGGGCACCCCTAGGCTTAGGCTAAGGCTAGGGCTCCCCTAGCCTAAGGCTAGGGAACCCCTAGGCTTAGGCTAGGGCACCCCTAGGTTTAGGCTAGGGAACACCTAGGCTTAGGCTAAGGCACACCTAGGCTTAGGCTAGGGCACACCTAGGCTTAGGCTAGGGAACCCCTAGGCTTAGGCTAGGGCACACCTAGGCTTAGGCTAGGGCACCCCTGGGCTTAGTCTAAGGCTACGGCTCCCCTAGCCTCAGCCTAGGGCACCACTAGACTCAGGCTAGGGCACCCCTAGGCTTAGGCTAAGGCTAAGGCTCCCCTAGCCTCAGGGTAGGGCACCCCTAGGCTCAAGCTAGGGCACCCCTAGGCTTAGGCTAGGCCATCCCTAGGCTTAGGCTAGGGCACCCCTAGGCTTAGGCTTGGGCACCCCTATGCTTAGGCTAAGGCTAGGGCTCCCCTAGCCTGAGGCTAGGGCACCCCTTGGCTTTGGCTAGGGCAACCCTAGGCTTAGTCTAGGGCACCCCTAGGCTAATTCTATGGCTAGGGCTCCCCTAGCCTAAGGCTAGGGCACCCCTAGGCTTAGGCTAAGGCTAGGGCTCCCCTAGCCTAAGGCTAGGGCACCCCTAGGTTTGGCTAGGGCACCCCTAGGCTTGGGCTAGGGCACCCCTAGGCTTGGGCTAGGGCACCCCTAGAGTTTGTCTAGGGAACCCCTAGGCTTATGCTAGGGCACCACTAGGCTTGGGATAGGGCACACCTAGGCTTAGTCAAGGGCACCCCTAGGCTTAGGCTAATGCTAGGGCTCCCCTAGGCTTAGGCTAGGGCACGCCTAGGTTTAGGCTAAGGCAAGGGCTCCTCTACCTAAGGCTAGGGCACCCCTAGGCTTAGGCTAGGGCACCCCTTGCCTTAGGCTAAGGCACCCCTAGGCTTAGGCTAGGGCACCCCTAGGCTTAGGCTAGGGCACCACTAGGCTTAGGCTAAGGCTAGGGATCTCCTAGCCTAAGGCTAGGGCACACCTAGGCTTAGGCTATGGAACCCCTAGGGTTAGTCTAGGGCTCGCCTAGGCTTAGGCTAGGGCACGCCTAGGCTTAGGCTAAGGCAAGGGCTCCCCTAGCCTAAGGATAGAGCACCCAGAGGCTTAGGCTAGGGCACCCCTTGGCTTAGGCTAAGGCACCCCTAGGCTTAGGCTAGGGCACCCCTAGGCTTAGGCTAGGGCACCCCTAGGCTTAGGCTAGGGCATCCCAAGGATTGGGCTAGGGCACCCCTAGGCTTATGCTAAGGCCAGGGCTCCCCTAGCCTAAGGCTAGGGAACCCCTAGGCTTAGGCTGGGGCACCCCTAGACTTAGGCTAGGGCACCCCTAGGCTTAGGCTAAGGCACCCCTAGGCTTAGGCTAGGGCACCCCTAGGCTTAGGCTAGGGCACCCCTAGGCTTAGGCTAAGGCTAGGGATCCCCTAGCCTAAGGCTAGGGCACCCCTAGGCTTAGGCTAGGGCACCCCTAGGTTTAGTCTAGGGCTCCCCTCGCCTAAGGCTAGGGCACCCCTAGGCTTAGGCTAGGGCACCCCTAGGCTTAGGCTAGGGCACCCCTAAGTTTAGGCTAGGGCACCCCTAAGTTTAGGCTAGGGCACCCCTAGGCTTTGGCTAGGGCACCCCTACGCTTAGGCTAAGGCTAGGGCTCCCCTAGCCTAGGGCTAGGGCACCCCTAGGCTTAGGTTAGGCCACCACTAGTCTTAGGCTAGGGCACACTTAGGCTTAGGCTAGGGCACACCTAGGCTTAGGATAGGGCACACATAGGCTTAGGCTAGGGCACCCCTAGGCTTAGGCAAGGGCACACCTAGGCTTAGGCTTAGGCTAGGGCACCCCTAGGCTCAAGCTAGGGCACCCCTAGGCTTAGGCTACTCCATCCCTAGACTTAGGCTAGGGCACCCCTAGGCTAATGCCAAGGCTAGGGCTCCCCTAGCCTAAGGCTAGGGCACCCTAGGCTTAGGCTAGGGCACCCCTAGGCTAATGCTAAGGCTAGGGCTCCCCTAGCCTAAGGCTAGGACACACCTAGGCTTAGCCTAGGGCACCCCTAGGCTTTGGCTATGGCACACCTAGTCTTAGGCTAGGGCACCCCTAGGCTTAAGCTAGGGCACCCCTAGGCTTAGGCTAGGGCACCCATAGGTTTAGGCTAGGGCTCCCCTAGCCTAAGGATAGGGCACCCGTAGGCTTAGGCTAGGGCACCCCTAGGCTTAGGCTAGGGCACCCCTAGGCTTAGGCTAGGGCACCCCTAGGCTTGGCTAGGGCACCCCTAGTCTTAGGCTAAGGCTAGGGATCCCCTAGCCTAAGGCTAGGGCACCCCTAGGCTTAGGCTAGGGCACCCCTAGGCTTAGTTTAGGGCACCCTTAGGCTTAGGCAAGGGCACCCCTAGGCTTAGGCAAAGGCTAGGGCTACCCTAGGCTTAGGCTAGGGTATGCCGAGGCTTAGGCTAGGGCACCCATAGGTTTAGGCTAGGGCTCCCCTAGGCTTAGGCTAGGGCACCTCGAGGCTTAGGCTAGGGCACCCTTAGGCTTAGGCTAGGGCACCCCTAGGCTTAGGTTAAGGCTATGGCTCCCCTAGCCTCAGGCTAGGGCACCACTAGACTCAGGCTAGGGCACCCCTAGGCTTAGGCTAGGGCACCCCTAGGCTTAGGCTAAGGCTAGGGCTCCCCTAGCCTAAGGCTAGGGCACCCCTATGCTTAGGCTAGGGCACCCCTAGGCTTAGGCTAGGGCACCCCTAGGCTTTGGCTAGGGCACCCCTAGGCTTAGGCTAAGGCTAGGGCTCCCCTAGCCTAAGGCTAGGGCACCCCTAGGCTTAGGCCAGGGCACCCCTAGGCTTAGGCTAGGGCACCCCTAAGCTTAGGCTAGGGCACCCCTAGGCTTTGGCTAGGGCACCCCTAGGCTTAGGCTAAGGCTAGGGCTCCCCTAGCCTAAGGCTAGGGCACCCCTAGGCTTAGGCTAGGCCACCACTAGTCTTAGGCTAGGGCACACTTAGGCTTAGGCTAGGGCACACCTAGGCTTAGGATAGGGCACACCTAGGCTTAGGCTAGGGCACCCCTAGGCTTAGGCAAGGGCACCCCTAGGCTTAGGCTAGGGCACCCCAAGGCTCAAGCTAGGGCACCCATAGTCTTAGGCTAGTCCATCCCTAGACTTAGGCTAGGGCACCCCTAGGCTAATGCTAAGGCTAGGGCTCCCCTAGCCTAGGGCTAGGGCACCCCTACGCTTAGGCTAGGGCACCCCTAGGCTAATGCTAAGGCTAGGGCTCCCCTAGCCTAAGGCTAGGACACACCTAGGCTTAGCCTAGGGCACCCCTAGGCTTTGGCTATGGCACCCCTAGGCTTAGGCTAGGGCACCCCTAGGCTTAAGCTAGGGTACCCCTAGGCTTAAGCTAGGGCACCCATAGGTTTAGGCTAGGGCTCCCCTAGCCTAAGGATAGGGCACCCATAGGCTTAGGCTAGGGCACCCCTAGGCTTTGGCTAGGGCACCCCTAGGCTTAGGATAGGGCACCCCTAGGCTTAGGCTACGGCACCCCTAGGCTTAGTCTAGGGCACCCCTAGGTTAGGCTAGGGCACCCCTAGGCTTAGGCTAGGACACCCCTAACCTAGGGCTAGGGCACCCCTATGCTTAGGTTAGGGCACTCCTAGGTTTTAGCTAGGGCACCCCTAGGCTTAGGTTAGGGCACCCCTCGGCTTAGGCTAGTGCACCCATAGGCTTATCTAAGGCTAGGGCTCCCCTAGCCTAAGGCCAGGGAACCCTAGGCTTAGGCTAGGACACCCCTAGTCTTAGGCTAGGGCACCCCTAGGCTTAGGCAAGGGCACCCCTAGGCTTAGGCTAAGGCTAGGGCTCCCCTAGCCTAAGGCTAGGGCACCCCTATGCTCAGGTTAGGGCACCCTTAGGCTTAGGCTAGGGCACCCCTAGGCTTAGGCTAGGGCACCCCTAGGCTTAGGCTAAGGCTAGGGCTCACCTAGCCTAAGGCTAGGGCACCCCTATGCTCTGGCTAGTGCACCCTTAGGCTTAGGCTAGGGCACCCCTAGTCTTAGGCTAAGGGTAGGGATCCCCTAGCCTAAGGCTGGGCACCCCTAGGCTTAGGCTAGGGCACCCCTAGTTTTAGGCTAGGGCACCCCTAGGCTTAGGTTTGGGCACCCCTAACCTTAGGCTAGGGCACTCCTAGGCTTAGGCTAAGGCTAGGTATCCCCTAGCCTAAGGCTAGGGCACCCCTAGGCTTAGGCTAGGGCACCCCTTGGCTTAGGCTAAGACACCCCTAGGTTTAGGATAAGGAACCCCTAGTCTTAGGCTAGGGCACCCCTAGGCTTCGGCTAGGGCACCCCTAGGCTTATGCTAAGGCTAGGGCTCCCCTAGCCTAAGGCTAGGGCACCCCTAGACTTAGGCTAGGGTACCCCTAGTCTTGGGCTAGGGCACCCCTAGGCTTAGGCTAAGGCTAGGGCTCCCCTAGCCTAAGGCTAGGGCACCACTAGGCTTAGGCTAGGGCACCCCTAGGCTTAGGCTAGGGAACACCTAGGCTTAGGCTAAGGCACACCTAGGCTTAGGCTAGGGCACACCTAGGCTTAGGCTAGGGAACACCTAGGCTTAGGCTAGGGCACACCTAGGCTTAGGCTAGGGCACCCCTGGGCT
>NW_027458964.1:0-36607 GCF_050624435.1 Tenrec ecaudatus
GGGAGCCCTAGCCTTAGCCTAGGGGAGCCTGAGCCTAGGGCCTAGCGGTGCCCCCGCCTGAAGGCTAGGGGAGCCCTAGCCTTAGCCTAGGGGAGCCTGAGCCTAGGGCCTAGCGGTGCCCCCGCCTGAAGGCTAGGGGAGCCCTAGCCTTAGCCTAGGGGAGCCTGAGCCTAGGGCCTAGCGGTGCCCCCGCCTGAAGGCTAGGGAGCCCTAGCCTTAGCCTAGGGAGCCTGAGCCTAGGGCCTAGCGGTGCCCCCGCCTGAAGGCTAGGGGAGCCCTAGCCTTAGCCTAGGGGAGCCTGAGCCTAGGGCCTAGCGGTGCCCCCGCCTGAAGGCTAGGGGAGCCCTAGCCTTAGCCTAGGGGAGCCTGAGCCTAGGGCCTAGCGGTGCCCCCGCCTGAAGGCTAGGGGAGCCCTAGCCTTAGCCTAGGGGAGCCTGAGCCTAGGGCCTAGCGGTGCCCCCGCCTGAAGGCTAGGGAGCCCTAGCCTTAGCCTAGGGGAGCCAGAGCCTAGGGCCTAGCGGTGCCCCCGCCTGAAGGCTAGGGGAGCCCTAGCCTTAGCCTAGGGGAGCCAGAGCCTAGGGCCTAGCGGTGCCCCCGCCTGAAGGCTAGGGGAGCCCTAGCCTTAGCCTAGGGGAGCCAGAGCCTAGGGCCTAGGGGTGCCCCCGCCTGAAGGCTAGGGGAGCCCTAGCCTTAGCCTAGGGGAGCCAGAGCCTAGGGCCTAGGGGTGCCCCCGCCTGAAGGCTAGGGGAGCCCTAGCCTTAGCCTAGGGGAGCCAGAGCCTAGGGCCTAGGGGTGCCCCCGCCTGAAGGCTAGGGGAGCCCTAGCCTTAGCCTAGGGGAGCCAGAGCCTAGGGCCTAGGGGTGCCCCCGCCTGAAGGCTAGGGGAGCCCTAGCCTTAGCCTAGGGGAGCCAGAGCCTAGGGCCTAGGGGTGCCCCCGCCTGAAGGCTAGGGGAGCCCTAGCCTTAGCCTAGGGGAGCCAGAGCCTAGGGCCTAGGGGTGCCCCGCCTGAAGGCTAGGGGAGCCCTAGCCTTAGCCTAGGGGAGCCAGAGCCTAGGGCCTAGGGGTGCCCCCGCCTGAAGGCTAGGGGAGCCCTAGCCTTAGCCTAGGGGAGCCAGAGCCTAGGGCCTAGGGGTGCCCCCGCCTGAAGGCTAGGGGAGCCCTAGCCTTAGCCTAGGGAGCCAGAGCCTAGGGCCTAGGGGTGCCCCCGCCTGAAGGCTAGGGGAGCCCTAGCCTTAGCCTAGGGGAGCCAGAGCCTAGGGCCTAGGGGTGCCCCGCCTGAAGGCTAGGGGAGCCCTAGCCTTAGCCTAGGGGAGCCAGAGCCTAGGGCCTAGGGGTGCCCCCGCCTGAAGGCTAGGGGAGCCCTAGCCTTAGCCTAGGGGAGCCAGAGCCTAGGGCCTAGGGGTGCCCCCGCCTGAAGGCTAGGGGAGCCCTAGCCTTAGCCTAGGGGAGCCAGAGCCTAGGGCCTAGGGGTGCCCCCGCCTGAAGGCTAGGGAGCCCTAGCCTTAGCCTAGGGGAGCCAGAGCCTAGGGCCTAGGGGTGCCCCCGCCTGAAGGCTAGGGGAGCCCTAGCCTTAGCCTAGGGGAGCCAGAGCCTAGGGCCTAGGGGTGCCCCCGCCTGAAGGCTAGGGGAGCCCTAGCCTTAGCCTAGGGGAGCCAGAGCCTAGGGCCTAGGGGTGCCCCCGCCTGAAGGCTAGGGGAGCCCTAGCCTTAGCCTAGGGGAGCCAGAGCCTAGGGCCTAGGGGTGCCCCCGCCTGAAGGCTAGGGGAGCCCTAGCCTTAGCCTAGGGGAGCCAGAGCCTAGGGCCTAGGGGTGCCCCCGCCTGAAGGCTAGGGGAGCCCTAGCCTTAGCCTAGGGGAGCCAGAGCCTAGGGCCTAGGGGTGCCCCCGCCTGAAGGCTAGGGGAGCCCTAGCCTTAGCCTAGGGGAGCCAGAGCCTAGGGCCTAGGGGTGCCCCCGCCTGAAGGCTAGGGGAGCCCTAGCCTTAGCCTAGGGGAGCCAGAGCCTAGGGCCTAGGGGTGCCCCCGCCTGAAGGCTAGGGGAGCCCTAGCCTTAGCCTAGGGGAGCCAGAGCCTAGGGCCTAGGGGTGCCCCCGCCTGAAGGCTAGGGGAGCCCTAGCCTTAGCCTAGGGGAGCCAGAGCCTAGGGCCTAGGGGTGCCCCCGCCTGAAGGCTAGGGGAGCCCTAGCCTTAGCCTAGGGGAGCCAGAGCCTAGGGCCTAGGGGTGCCCCCGCCTGAAGGCTAGGGGAGCCCTAGCCTTAGCCTAGGGGAGCCAGAGCCTAGGGCCTAGGGGTGCCCCCGCCTGAAGGCTAGGGGAGCCCTAGCCTTAGCCTAGGGGGAGCCAGAGCTTAGGGCCTAGGGGTGCCCCCAGCCTGAAGGCTAGGGGAGCCCTAGCCTTAGCCTAGGGGCCAGAGCCTAGGCCTAGGGGTGCCCCCGCCTGAAGGCTAGGGGAGCCCTAGCCTTAGCCTAGGGGAGCCAGAGCCTAGGGCCTAGGGGTGCCCCCGCCTGAAGGCTAGGGGAGCCCTAGCCCTTAGCCTAGGGGAGCCAGAGCCTAGGGCCTAGGGGTGCCCCCGCCTGAAGGCTAGGGGAGCCCTAGCCTTAGCCTAGGGGAGCCAGAGCCTAGGGCCTAGGGGTGCCCCCCGCCTGAAGGCTAGGGGAGCCCTAGCCTTAGCCTAGGGGAGCCAGAGCCTAGGGCCTAGGGTGCCCCCGCCTGAAGGCTAGGGGAGCCCTAGCCTTAGCCTAGGGGAGCCAGAGCCTAGGGCCTAGCGGTGCCCCCGCCTGAAGGCTAGGGGAGCCCTAGCCTTAGCCTAGGGGAGCCAGAGCCTAGGGCCTAGCGGTGCCCCCGCCTGAAGGCTAGGGGAGCCCTAGCCTTAGCCTAGGGGAGCCAGAGCCTAGGGCCTAGCGGTGCCCCCGCCTGAAGGCTAGGGGAGCCCTAGCCTTAGCCTAGGGGAGCCAGAGCCTAGGGCCTAGCGGTGCCCCCGCCTGAAGGCTAGGGGAGCCCTAGCCTTAGCCTAGGGGAGCCAGAGCCTAGGGCCTAGCGGTGCCCCCGCCTGAAGGCTAGGGGAGCCCTAGCCTTAGCCTAGGGGAGCCAGAGCCTAGGGCCTAGCGGTGCCCCCGCCTGAAGGCTAGGGGAGCCCTAGCCTTAGCCTAGGGGAGCCAGAGCCTAGGGCCTAGCGGTGCCCCCGCCTGAAGGCTAGGGGAGCCCTAGCCTTAGCCTAGGGGAGCCAGAGCCTAGGGCCTAGCGGTGCCCCCGCCTGAAGGCTAGGGGAGCCCTAGCCTTAGCCTAGGGGAGCCAGAGCCTAGGGCCTAGCGGTGCCCCCGCCTGAAGGCTAGGGGAGCCCTAGCCTTAGCCTAGGGGAGCCAGAGCCTAGGGCCTAGCGGTGCCCCCGCCTGAAGGCTAGGGGAGCCCTAGCCTTAGCCTAGGGGAGCCAGAGCCTAGGGCCTAGCGGTGCCCCCGCCTGAAGGCTAGGGGAGCCCTAGCCTTAGCCTAGGGGAGCCTGAGCCTAGGGCCTAGCGGTGCCCCCGCCTGAAGGCTAGGGGAGCCCTAGCCTTAGCCTAGGGGAGCCAGAGCCTAGGGCCTAGCGGTGCCCCCGCCTGAAGGCTAGGGGAGCCCTAGCCTTAGCCTAGGGGAGCCAGAGCCTAGGGCCTAGCGGTGCCCCCGCCTGAAGGCTAGGGGAGCCCTAGCCTTAGCCTAGGGGAGCCAGAGCCTAGGGCCTAGCGGTGCCCCCGCCTGAAGGCTAGGGGAGCCCTAGCCTTAGCCTAGGGGAGCCAGAGCCTAGGGCCTAGCGGTGCCCCCGCCTGAAGGCTAGGGGAGCCCTAGCCTTAGCCTAGGGGAGCCAGAGCCTAGGGCCTAGCGGTGCCCCCGCCTGAAGGCTAGGGGAGCCCTAGCCTTAGCCTAGGGGAGCCAGAGCCTAGGGCCTAGGGGTGCCCCCGCCTGAAGGCTAGGGGAGCCCTAGCCTTAGCCTAGGGGAGCCAGAGCCTAGGGCCTAGGGGTGCCCCCGCCTGAAGGCTAGGGGAGCCCTAGCCTTAGCCTAGGGGAGCCAGAGCCTAGGGCCTAGGGGTGCCCCCGCCTGAAGGCTAGGGGAGCCCTAGCCTTAGCCTAGGGGAGCCAGAGCCTAGGGCCTAGGGGTGCCCCCGCCTGAAGGCTAGGGGAGCCCTAGCCTTAGCCTAGGGGAGCCAGAGCCTAGGGCCTAGGGGTGCCCCCGCCTGAAGGCTAGGGGAGCCCTAGCCTTAGCCTAGGGGAGCCAGAGCCTAGGGCCTAGGGGTGCCCCCGCCTGAAGGCTAGGGGAGCCCTAGCCTTAGCCTAGGGGAGCCAGAGCCTAGGGCCTAGGGGTGCCCCCGCCTGAAGGCTAGGGGAGCCCTAGCCTTAGCCTAGGGGAGCCAGAGCCTAGGGCCTAGGGGTGCCCCCGCCTGAAGGCTAGGGGAGCCCTAGCCTTAGCCTAGGGGAGCCAGAGCCTAGGGCCTAGGGGTGCCCCCGCCTGAAGGCTAGGGGAGCCCTAGCCTTAGCCTAGGGGAGCCAGAGCCTAGGGCCTAGGGGTGCCCCCGCCTGAAGTCTAGGGGAGCCCTAGCCTTAGCCTAGGGGAGCCAGAGCCTAGGGCCAAGGGGTGCCCCCGCCTGAAGGCTAGGGGAGCCCTAGCCTTAGCCTAGGGGAGCCAGAGCCTAGGGCCTAGGGGTGCCCCCGCCTGAAGGCTAGGGGAGCCCTAGCCTTAGCCTAGGGGAGCCAGAGCCTAGGGCCTAGGGGTGCCCCCGCCTGAAGGCTAGGGGAGCCCTAGCCTTAGCCTAGGGGAGCCAGAGCCTAGGGCCTAGGGGTGCCCCCGCCTGAAGGCTAGGGGAGCCCTAGCCTTAGCCTAGGGGAGCCAGAGCCTAGGGCCTAGGGGTGCCCCCGCCTGAAGGCTAGGGGAGCCCTAGCCTTAGCCTAGGGGAGCCAGAGCCTAGGGCCTAGGGGTGCCCCCGCCTGAAGGCTAGGGGAGCCCTAGCCTTAGCCTAGGGGAGCCAGAGCCTAGGGCCTAGAGGTGCCCCCGCCTGAAGGCTAGGGGAGCCCTAGCCTTAGCCTAGGGGAGCCAGAGCCTAGGGCCTAGGGGTGCCCCCGCCTGAAGGCTAGGGGAGCCCTAGCCTTAGCCTAGGGGAGCCAGAGCCTAGGGCCTAGGGGTGCCCCCGCCTGAAGGCTAGGGGAGCCCTAGCCTTAGCCTAGGGGAGCCAGAGCCTAGGGCCTAGGGGTGCCCCCGCCTGAAGGCTAGGGAAGCCCTAGCCTTAGCCTAGGGGAGCCAGAGCCTAGGGCCTAGGGGTGCCCCCGCCTGAAGGCTAGGGGAGCCCTAGCCTTAGCCTAGGGGAGCCAGAGCCTAGGGCCTAGGGGTGCCCCCGCCTGAAGGCTAGGGGAGCCCTAGCCTTAGCCTAGGGGAGCCAGAGCCTAGGGCCTAGGGGTGCCCCCGCCTGAAGGCTAGGGGAGCCCTAGCCTTAGCCTAGGGGAGCCAGAGCCTAGGGCCTAGGGGTGCCCCCGCCTGAAGGCTAGGGGAGCCCTAGCCTTAGCCTAGGGGAGCCAGAGCCTAGGGCCTAGGGGTGCCCCCGCCTGAAGGCTAGGGGAGCCCTAGCCTTAGCCTAGGGGAGCCAGAGCCTAGGGCCTAGGGGTGCCCCCGCCTGAAGGCTAGGGGAGCCCTAGCCTTAGCCTAGGGGAGCCAGAGCCTAGGGCCTAGGGGTGCCCCCGCCTGAAGGCTAGGGGAGCCCTAGCCTTAGCCTAGGGGAGCCAGAGCCTAGGGCCTAGGGGTGCCCCCGCCTGAAGGCTAGGGGAGCCCTAGCCTTAGCCTAGGGGAGCCAGAGCCTAGGGCCTAGGGGTGCCCCCGCCTGAAGGCTAGGGGAGCACTAGCCTTAGCCTAGGGGAGCCAGAGCCTAGGGCCTAGGGGTGCCCCCGCCTGAAGGCTAGGGGAGCCCTAGCCTTAGCCTAGGGGAGCCAGAGCCTAGGGCCTAGGGGTGCCCCCGCCTGAAGGCTAGGGGAGCCCTAGCCTTAGCCTAGGGGAGCCAGAGCCTAGGGCCTAGGGGTGCCCCCGCCTGAAGGCTAGGGGAGCCCTAGCCTTAGCCTAGGGGAGCCAGAGCCTAGGGCCTAGGGGTGCCCCCGCCTGAAGGCTAGGGGAGCCCTAGCCTTAGCCTAGGGGAGCCAGAGCCTAGGGCCTAGGGGTGCCCCCGCCTGAAGGCTAGGGGAGCCCTAGCCTTAGCCTAGGGGAGCCAGAGCCTAGGGCCTAGGGGTGCCCCCGCCTGAAGGCTAGGGGAGCCCTAGCCTTAGCCTAGGGGAGCCAGAGCCTAGGGCCTAGGGGTGCCCCCGCCTGAAGGCTAGGGGAGCCCTAGCCTTAGCCTAGGGGAGCCAGAGCCTAGGGCCTAGGGGTGCCCCCGCCTGAAGGCTAGGGGAGCCCTAGCCTTAGCCTAGGGGAGCCAGAGCCTAGGGCCTAGGGGTGCCCCCGCCTGAAGGCTAGGGGAGCCCTAGCCTTAGCCTAGGGGAGCCAGAGCCTAGGGCCTAGGGGTGCCCCCGCCTGAAGGCTAGGGGAGCCCTAGCCTTAGCCTAGGGGAGCCAGAGCCTAGGGCCTAGGGGTGCCCCCGCCTGAAGGCTAGGGGAGCCCTAGCCTTAGCCTAGGGGAGCCAGAGCCTAGGGCCTAGGGGTGCCCCCGCCTGAAGGCTAGGGGAGCCCTAGCCTTAGCCTAGGGGAGCCAGAGCCTAGGGCCTAGGGGTGCCCCCGCCTGAAGGCTAGGGGAGCCCTAGCCTTAGCCTAGGGGAGCCAGAGCCTAGGGCCTAGGGGTGCCCCCGCCTGAAGGCTAGGGGAGCCCTAGCCTTAGCCTAGGGGAGCCAGAGCCTAGGGCCTAGGGGTGCCCCCGCCTGAAGGCTAGGGGAGCCCTAGCCTTAGCCTAGGGGAGCCAGAGCCTAGGGCCTAGGGGTGCCCCCGCCTGAAGGCTAGGGGAGCCCTAGCCTTAGCCTAGGGGAGCCAGAGCCTAGGGCCTAGGGGTGCCCCCGCCTGAAGGCTAGGGGAGCCCTAGCCTTAGCCTAGGGGAGCCAGAGCCTAGGGCCTAGGGGTGCCCCCGCCTGAAGGCTAGGGGAGCCCTAGCCTTAGCCTAGGGGAGCCAGAGCCTAGGGCCTAGGGGTGCCCCCGCCTGAAGGCTAGGGGAGCCCTAGCCTTAGCCTAGGGGAGCCAGAGCCTAGGGCCTAGGGGTGCCCCCGCCTGAAGGCTAGGGGAGCCCTAGCCTTAGCCTAGGGGAGCCAGAGCCTAGGGCCTAGGGGTGCCCCCGCCTGAAGGCTAGGGGAGCCCTAGCCTTAGCCTAGGGGAGCCAGAGCCTAGGGCCTAGGGGTGCCCCCGCCTGAAGGCTAGGGGAGCCCTAGCCTTAGCCTAGGGGAGCCAGAGCCTAGGGCCTAGGGGTGCCCCCGCCTGAAGGCTAGGGGAGCCCTAGCCTTAGCCTAGGGGAGCCAGAGCCTAAGGCCTAGGGGTGCCCCCGCCTGAAGGCTAGGGGAGCCCTAGCCTTAGCCTAGGGGAGCCAGAGCCTAAGGCCTAGGGGTGCCCCCGCCTGAAGGCTAGGGGAGCCCTAGCCTTAGCCTAGGGGAGCCAGAGCCTAAGGCCTAGGGGTGCCCCCGCCTGAAGGCTAGGGGAGCCCTAGCCTTAGCCTAGGGGAGCCAGAGCCTAAGGCCTAGGGGTGCCCCCGCCTGAAGGCTAGGGGAGCCCTAGCCTTAGCCTAGGGGAGCCAGAGCCTAAGGCCTAGGGGTGCCCCCGCCTGAAGGCTAGGGGAGCCCTAGCCTTAGCCTAGGGGAGCCAGAGCCTAAGGCCTAGGGGTGCCCCCGCCTGAAGGCTAGGGGAGCCCTAGCCTTAGCCTAGGGGAGCCAGAGCCTAAGGCCTAGGGGTGCCCCCGCCTGAAGGCTAGGGGAGCCCTAGCCTTAGCCTAGGGGAGCCAGAGCCTAAGGCCTAGGGGTGCCCCCGCCTGAAGGCTAGGGGAGCCCTAGCCTTAGCCTAGGGGAGCCAGAGCCTAAGGCCTAGGGGTGCCCCCGCCTGAAGGCTAGGGGAGCCCTAGCCTTAGCCTAGGGGAGCCAGAGCCTAAGGCCTAGGGGTGCCCCCGCCTGAAGGCTAGGGGAGCCCTAGCCTTAGCCTAGGGGAGCCAGAGCCTAAGGCCTAGGGGTGCCCCCGCCTGAAGGCTAGGGGAGCCCTAGCCTTAGCCTAGGGGAGCCAGAGCCTAAGGCCTAGGGGTGCCCCCGCCTGAAGGCTAGGGGAGCCCTAGCCTTAGCCTAGGGGAGCCAGAGCCTAAGGCCTAGGGGTGCCCCCGCCTGAAGGCTAGGGGAGCCCTAGCCTTAGCCTAGGGGAGCCAGAGCCTAAGGCCTAGGGGTGCCCCCGCCTGAAGGCTAGGGGAGCCCTAGCCTTAGCCTAGGGGAGCCAGAGCCTAAGGCCTAGGGGTGCCCCCGCCTGAAGGCTAGGGGAGCCCTAGCCTTAGCCTAGGGGAGCCAGAGCCTAAGGCCTAGGGGTGCCCCCGCCTGAAGGCTAGGGGAGCCCTAGCCTTAGCCTAGGGGAGCCAGAGCCTAAGGCCTAGGGGTGCCCCCGCCTGAAGGCTAGGGGAGCCCTAGCCTTAGCCTAGGGGAGCCAGAGCCTAAGGCCTAGGGGTGCCCCCGCCTGAAGGCTAGGGGAGCCCTAGCCTTAGCCTTGGGGAGCCAGAGCCTAAGGCCTAGGGGTGCCCCCGCCTGAAGGCTAGGGGAGCCCTAGCCTTAGCCTTGGGGAGCCAGAGCCTAAGGCCTAGGGGTGCCCCCGCCTGAAGGCTAGGGGAGCCCTAGCCTTAGCCTTGGGGTGCCAGAGCCTAAGGCCTAGGGGTGCCCCCGCCTGAAGGCTAGGGGAGCCCTAGCCTTAGCCTAGGGGAGCCAGAGCCTAAGGCCTAGGGGTGCCCCCGCCTGAAGGCTAGGGGAGCCCTAGCCTTAGCCTAGGGGAGCCAGAGCCTAAGGCCTAGGGGTGCCCCCGCCTGAAGGCTAGGGGAGCCCTAGCCTTAGCCTAGGGGAGCCAGAGCCTAAGGCCTAGGGGTGCCCCCGCCTGAAGGCTAGGGGAGCCCTAGCCTTAGCCTAGGGGAGCCAGAGCCTAAGGCCTAGGGGTGCCCCCGCCTGAAGGCTAGGGGAGCCCTAGCCTTAGCCTAGGGGAGCCAGAGCCTAAGGCCTAGGGGTGCCCCCGCCTGAAGGCTAGGGGAGCCCTAGCCTTAGCCTAGGGGAGCCAGAGCCTAAGGCCTAGGGGTGCCCCCGCCTGAAGGCTAGGGGAGCCCTAGCCTTAGCCTAGGGGAGCCAGAGCCTAAGGCCTAGGGGTGCCCCCGCCTGAAGGCTAGGGGAGCCCTAGCCTTAGCCTAGGGGAGCCAGAGCCTAAGGCCTAGGGGTGCCCCCGCCTGAAGGCTAGGGGAGCCCTAGCCTTAGCCTAGGGGAGCCAGAGCCTAAGGCCTAGGGGTGCCCCCGCCTGAAGGCTAGGGGAGCCCTAGCCTTAGCCTAGGGGAGCCAGAGCCTAAGGCCTAGGGGTGCCCCCGCCTGAAGGCTAGGGGAGCCCTAGCCTTAGCCTAGGGGAGCCAGAGCCTAAGGCCTAGGGGTGCCCCCGCCTGAAGGCTAGGGGAGCCCTAGCCTTAGCCTAGGGGAGCCAGAGCCTAAGGCCTAGGGGTGCCCCCGCCTGAAGGCTAGGGGAGCCCTAGCCTTAGCCTAGGGGAGCCAGAGCCTAAGGCCTAGGGGTGCCCCCGCCTGAAGGCTAGGGGAGCCCTAGCCTTAGCCTAGGGGAGCCAGAGCCTAAGGCCTAGGGGTGCCCCCGCCTGAAGGCTAGGGGAGCCCTAGCCTTAGCCTAGGGGAGCCAGAGCCTAAGGCCTAGGGGTGCCCCCGCCTGAAGGCTAGGGGAGCCCTAGCCTTAGCCTAGGGGAGCCAGAGCCTAGGGCCTAGGGGTGCCCCCGCCTGAAGGCTAGGGGAGCCCTAGCCTTAGCCTAGGGGAGCCAGAGCCTAGGGCCTAGGGGTGCCCCCGCCTGAAGGCTAGGGGAGCCCTAGCCTTAGCCTAGGGGAGCCAGAGCCTAAGGCCTAGGGGTGCCCCCGCCTGAAGGCTAGGGGAGCCCTAGCCTTAGCCTAGGGGAGCCAGAGCCTAAGGCCTAGGGGTGCCCCCGCCTGAAGGCTAGGGGAGCCCTAGCCTTAGCCTAGGGGAGCCAGAGCCTAAGGCCTAGGGGTGCCCCCGCCTGAAGGCTAGGGGAGCCCTAGCCTTAGCCTAGGGGAGCCAGAGCCTAAGGCCTAGGGGTGCCCCCGCCTGAAGGCTAGGGGAGCCCTAGCCTTAGCCTAGGGGAGCCAGAGCCTAAGGCCTAGGGGTGCCCCCGCCTGAAGGCTAGGGGAGCCCTAGCCTTAGCCTAGGGGAGCCTAAGGCCTAGGGGTGCCCCCGCCTGAAGGCTAGGGGAGCCCTAGCCTTAGCCTAGGGGAGCCTAAGGCCTAGGGGTGCCCCCGCCTGAAGGCTAGGGGAGCCCTAGCCTTAGCCTAGGGGAGCCTAAGGCCTAGGGGTGCCCCCGCCTGAAGGCTAGGGGAGCCCTAGCCTTAGCCTAGGGGAGCCTAAGGCCTAGGGGTGCCCTAGCCTTAGCCTAGGGGAGCCAGAGCCTAAGGCCTAGGGGTGCCCTAGCCTGAAGGCTAGGGGAGCCCTAGCCTTAGCCTAGGGGAGCCAGAGCCTAAGGCCTAGGGGTGCCCCCGCCTGAAGGCTAGGGGAGCCCTAGCCTTAGCCTAGGGGAGCCAGAGCCTAAGGCCTAGGGGTGCCCTAGCCTGAAGGCTAGGGGAGCCCTAGCCTTAGCCTAGGGGAGCCAGAGCCTAAGGCCTAGGGGTGCCCCCGCCTGAAGGCTAGGGGAGCCCTAGCCTTAGCCTAGGGGAGCCAGAGCCTAAGGCCTAGGGGTGCCCCCGCCTGAAGGCTAGGGGAGCCCTAGCCTTAGCCTAGGGGAGCCAGAGCCTAAGGCCTAGGGGTGCCCCCGCCTGAAGGCTAGGGGAGCCCTAGCCTTAGCCTAGGGGAGCCAGAGCCTAAGGCCTAGGGGTGCCCCCGCCTGAAGGCTAGGGGAGCCCTAGCCTTAGCCTAGGGGAGCCAGAGCCTAAGGCCTAGGGGTGCCCCCGCCTGAAGGCTAGGGGAGCCCTAGCCTTAGCCTAGGGGAGCCAGAGCCTAAGGCCTAGGGGTGCCCCCGCCTGAAGGCTAGGGGAGCCCTAGCCTTAGCCTAGGGGAGCCAGAGCCTAAGGCCTAGGGGTGCCCCCGCCTGAAGGCTAGGGGAGCCCTAGCCTTAGCCTAGGGGAGCCAGAGCCTAAGGCCTAGGGGTGCCCCCGCCTGAAGGCTAGGGGAGCCCTAGCCTTAGCCTAGGGGAGCCAGAGCCTAAGGCCTAGGGGTGCCCCCGCCTGAAGGCTAGGGGAGCCCTAGCCTTAGCCTAGGGGAGCCAGAGCCTAAGGCCTAGGGGTGCCCCCGCCTGAAGGCTAGGGGAGCCCTAGCCTTAGCCTAGGGGAGCCAGAGCCTAAGGCCTAGGGGTGCCCCCGCCTGAAGGCTAGGGGAGCCCTAGCCTTAGCCTAGGGGAGCCTAAGGCCTAGGGGTGCCCCCGCCTGAAGGCTAGGGGAGCCCTAGCCTTAGCCTAGGGGAGCCTAAGGCCTAGGGGTGCCCCCGCCTGAAGGCTAGGGGAGCCCTAGCCTTAGCCTAGGGGAGCCTAAGGCCTAGGGGTGCCCCCGCCTGAAGGCTAGGGGAGCCCTAGCCTTAGCCTAGGGGAGCCTAAGGCCTAGGGGTGCCCTAGCCTTAGCCTAGGGGAGCCAGAGCCTAAGGCCTAGGGGTGCCCTAGCCTGAAGGCTAGGGGAGCCCTAGCCTTAGCCTAGGGGAGCCAGAGCCTAAGGCCTAGGGGTGCCCTAGCCTGAAGGCTAGGGGAGCCCTAGCCTTAGCCTAGGGGAGCCAGAGCCTAAGGCCTAGGGGTGCCCTAGCCTGAAGTCTAGGGGAGCCCTAGCCTTAGCCTAGGGGAGCCAGAGCCTAGGGCCTAGGGGTGCCCCCGCCTGAAGGCTAGGGGAGCCCTAGCCTTAGCCTAGGGGAGCCAGAGCCTAGG
Organism: Tenrec ecaudatus; assembly: GCF_050624435.1. Classification (NCBI taxonomy): domain Eukaryota; kingdom Metazoa; phylum Chordata; class Mammalia; order Afrosoricida; family Tenrecidae; genus Tenrec; species Tenrec ecaudatus. Next base: position 12,043 of record NW_027458964.1, read on the forward strand.
GCCTAGGGGTGCCCCCGCCTGAAGGCTAGGGGAGCCCTAGCCTTAGCCTAGGGGAGCCAGAGCCTAGGGCCTAGGGGTGCCCCCGCCTGAAGGCTAGGGGAGCCCTAGCCTTAGCCTAGGGGAGCCAGAGCCTAGGGCCTAGGGGTGCCCCCGCCTGAAGGCTAGGGGAGCCCTAGCCTTAGCCTAGGGGAGCCAGAGCCTAGGGCCTAGGGGTGCCCCCGCCTGAAGGCTAGGGGAGCCCTAGCCTTAGCCTAGGGGAGCCAGAGCCTAGGGCCTAGGGGTGCCCCCGCCTGAAGGCTAGGGGAGCCCTAGCCTTAGCCTAGGGGAGCCAGAGCCTAGGGCCTAGGGGTGCCCCCGCCTGAAGGCTAGGGGAGCCCTAGCCTTAGCCTAGGGGAGCCAGAGCCTAGGGCCTAGGGGTGCCCCCGCCTGAAGGCTAGGGGAGCCCTAGCCTTAGCCTAGGGGAGCCAGAGCCTAGGGCCTAGGGGTGCCCCCGCCTGAAGGCTAGGGGAGCCCTAGCCTTAGCCTAGGGGAGCCAGAGCCTAGGGCCTAGGGGTGCCCCCGCCTGAAGGCTAGGGGAGCCCTAGCCTTAGCCTAGGGGAGCCAGAGCCTAGGGCCTAGGGGTGCCCCCGCCTGAAGGCTAGGGGAGCCCTAGCCTTAGCCTAGGGGAGCCAGAGCCTAGGGCCTAGGGGTGCCCCCGCCTGAAGGCTAGGGGAGCCCTAGCCTTAGCCTAGGGGAGCCAGAGCCTAGGGCCTAGGGGTGCCCCCGCCTGAAGGCTAGGGGAGCCCTAGCCTTAGCCTAGGGGAGCCAGAGCCTAGGGCCTAGGGGTGCCCCCGCCTGAAGGCTAGGGGAGCCCTAGCCTTAGCCTAGGGGAGCCAGAGCCTAGGGCCTAGGGGTGCCCCCGCCTGAAGGCTAGGGGAGCCCTAGCCTTAGCCTAGGGGAGCCAGAGCCTAGGGCCTAGGGGTGCCCCCGCCTGAAGGCTAGGGGAGCCCTAGCCTTAGCCTAGGGGAGCCAGAGCCTAGGGCCTAGGGGTGCCCCCGCCTGAAGGCTAGGGGAGCCCTAGCCTTAGCCTAGGGGAGCCAGAGCCTAGGGCCTAGGGGTGCCCCCGCCTGAAGGCTAGGGGAGCCCTAGCCTTAGCCTAGGGGAGCCAGAGCCTAGGGCCTAGGGGTGCCCCCGCCTGAAGGCTAGGGGAGCCCTAGCCTTAGCCTAGGGGAGCCAGAGCCTAGGGCCTAGGGGTGCCCCCGCCTGAAGGCTAGGGGAGCCCTAGCCTTAGCCTAGGGGAGCCAGAGCCTAGGGCCTAGGGGTGCCCCCGCCTGAAGGCTAGGGGAGCCCTAGCCTTAGCCTAGGGGAGCCAGAGCCTAGGGCCTAGGGGTGCCCCCGCCTGAAGGCTAGGGGAGCCCTAGCCTTAGCCTAGGGGAGCCAGAGCCTAGGGCCTAGGGGTGCCCCCGCCTGAAGGCTAGGGGAGCCCTAGCCTTAGCCTAGGGGAGCCAGAGCCTAGGGCCTAGGGGTGCCCCCGCCTGAAGGCTAGGGGAGCCCTAGCCTTAGCCTAGGGGAGCCAGAGCCTAGGGCCTAGGGGTGCCCCCGCCTGAAGGCTAGGGGAGCCCTAGCCTTAGCCTAGGGGAGCCAGAGCCTAGGGCCTAGGGGTGCCCCCGCCTGAAGGCTAGGGGAGCCCTAGCCTTAGCCTAGGGGAGCCAGAGCCTAGGGCCTAGGGGTGCCCCCGCCTGAAGGCTAGGGGAGCCCTAGCCTTAGCCTAGGGGAGCCAGAGCCTAGGGCCTAGGGGTGCCCCCGCCTGAAGGCTAGGGGAGCCCTAGCCTTAGCCTAGGGGAGCCAGAGCCTAGGGCCTAGGGGTGCCCCCGCCTGAAGGCTAGGGGAGCCCTAGCCTTAGCCTAGGGGAGCCAGAGCCTAGGGCCTAGGGGTGCCCCCGCCTGAAGGCTAGGGGAGCCCTAGCCTTAGCCTAGGGGAGCCAGAGCCTAGGGCCTAGGGGTGCCCCCGCCTGAAGGCTAGGGGAGCCCTAGCCTTAGCCTAGGGGAGCCAGAGCCTAGGGCCTAGGGGTGCCCCCGCCTGAAGGCTAGGGGAGCCCTAGCCTTAGCCTAGGGGAGCCAGAGCCTAGGGCCTAGGGGTGCCCCCGCCTGAAGGCTAGGGGAGCCCTAGCCTTAGCCTAGGGGAGCCAGAGCCTAGGGCCTAGGGGTGCCCCCGCCTGAAGGCTAGGGGAGCCCTAGCCTTAGCCTAGGGGAGCCAGAGCCTAGGGCCTAGGGGTGCCCCCGCCTGAAGGCTAGGGGAGCCCTAGCCTTAGCCTAGGGGAGCCAGAGCCTAGGGCCTAGGGGTGCCCCCGCCTGAAGGCTAGGGGAGCCCTAGCCTTAGCCTAGGGGAGCCAGAGCCTAGGGCCTAGGGGTGCCCCCGCCTGAAGGCTAGGGGAGCCCTAGCCTTAGCCTAGGGGAGCCAGAGCCTAGGGCCTAGGGGTGCCCCCGCCTGAAGGCTAGGGGAGCCCTAGCCTTAGCCTAGGGGAGCCAGAGCCTAGGGCCTAGGGGTGCCCCCGCCTGAAGGCTAGGGGAGCCCTAGCCTTAGCCTAGGGGAGCCAGAGCCTAGGGCCTAGGGGTGCCCCCGCCTGAAGGCTAGGGGAGCCCTAGCCTTAGCCTAGGGGAGCCAGAGCCTAGGGCCTAGGGGTGCCCCCGCCTGAAGGCTAGGGGAGCCCTAGCCTTAGCCTAGGGGAGCCAGAGCCTAGGGCCTAGGGGTGCCCCCGCCTGAAGGCTAGGGGAGCCCTAGCCTTAGCCTAGGGGAGCCAGAGCCTAGGGCCTAGGGGTGCCCCCGCCTGAAGGCTAGGGGAGCCCTAGCCTTAGCCTAGGGGAGCCAGAGCCTAGGGCCTAGGGGTGCCCCCGCCTGAAGGCTAGGGGAGCCCTAGCCTTAGCCTAGGGGAGCCAGAGCCTAGGGCCTAGGGGTGCCCCCGCCTGAAGGCTAGGGGAGCCCTAGCCTTAGCCTAGGGGAGCCAGAGCCTAGGGCCTAGGGGTGCCCCCGCCTGAAGGCTAGGGGAGCCCTAGCCTTAGCCTAGGGGAGCCAGAGCCTAAGGCCTAGGGGTGCCCCCGCCTGAAGGCTAGGGGAGCCCTAGCCTTAGCCTAGGGGAGCCAGAGCCTAAGGCCTAGGGGTGCCCCCGCCTGAAGGCTAGGGGAGCCCTAGCCTTAGCCTAGGGGAGCCAGAGCCTAAGGCCTAGGGGTGCCCCCGCCTGAAGGCTAGGGGAGCCCTAGCCTTAGCCTAGGGGAGCCAGAGCCTAAGGCCTAGGGGTGCCCCCGCCTGAAGGCTAGGGGAGCCCTAGCCTTAGCCTAGGGGAGCCAGAGCCTAAGGCCTAGGGGTGCCCCCGCCTGAAGGCTAGGGGAGCCCTAGCCTTAGCCTAGGGGAGCCAGAGCCTAAGGCCTAGGGGTGCCCCCGCCTGAAGGCTAGGGGAGCCCTAGCCTTAGCCTAGGGGAGCCAGAGCCTAAGGCCTAGGGGTGCCCCCGCCTGAAGGCTAGGGGAGCCCTAGCCTTAGCCTAGGGGAGCCAGAGCCTAAGGCCTAGGGGTGCCCCCGCCTGAAGGCTAGGGGAGCCCTAGCCTTAGCCTAGGGGAGCCAGAGCCTAAGGCCTAGGGGTGCCCCCGCCTGAAGGCTAGGGGAGCCCTAGCCTTAGCCTAGGGGAGCCAGAGCCTAAGGCCTAGGGGTGCCCCCGCCTGAAGGCTAGGGGAGCCCTAGCCTTAGCCTAGGGGAGCCAGAGCCTAAGGCCTAGGGGTGCCCCCGCCTGAAGGCTAGGGGAGCCCTAGCCTTAGCCTAGGGGAGCCAGAGCCTAAGGCCTAGGGGTGCCCCCGCCTGAAGGCTAGGGGAGCCCTAGCCTTAGCCTAGGGGAGCCAGAGCCTAAGGCCTAGGGGTGCCCCCGCCTGAAGGCTAGGGGAGCCCTAGCCTTAGCCTAGGGGAGCCAGAGCCTAAGGCCTAGGGGTGCCCCCGCCTGAAGGCTAGGGGAGCCCTAGCCTTAGCCTAGGGGAGCCAGAGCCTAAGGCCTAGGGGTGCCCCCGCCTGAAGGCTAGGGGAGCCCTAGCCTTAGCCTAGGGGAGCCAGAGCCTAAGGCCTAGGGGTGCCCCCGCCTGAAGGCTAGGGGAGCCCTAGCCTTAGCCTAGGGGAGCCAGAGCCTAAGGCCTAGGGGTGCCCCCGCCTGAAGGCTAGGGGAGCCCTAGCCTTAGCCTAGGGGAGCCAGAGCCTAAGGCCTAGGGGTGCCCCCGCCTGAAGGCTAGGGGAGCCCTAGCCTTAGCCTAGGGGAGCCAGAGCCTAAGGCCTAGGGGTGCCCCCGCCTGAAGGCTAGGGGAGCCCTAGCCTTAGCCTAGGGGAGCCAGAGCCTAAGGCCTAGGGGTGCCCCCGCCTGAAGGCTAGGGGAGCCCTAGCCTTAGCCTAGGGGAGCCAGAGCCTAAGGCCTAGGGGTGCCCCCGCCTGAAGGCTAGGGGAGCCCTAGCCTTAGCCTAGGGGAGCCAGAGCCTAAGGCCTAGGGGTGCCCCCGCCTGAAGGCTAGGGGAGCCCTAGCCTTAGCCTAGGGGAGCCAGAGCCTAAGGCCTAGGGGTGCCCCCGCCTGAAGGCTAGGGGAGCCCTAGCCTTAGCCTAGGGGAGCCAGAGCCTAAGGCCTAGGGGTGCCCCCGCCTGAAGGCTAGGGGAGCCCTAGCCTTAGCCTAGGGGAGCCAGAGCCTAAGGCCTAGGGGTGCCCCCGCCTGAAGGCTAGGGGAGCCCTAGCCTTAGCCTAGGGGAGCCAGAGCCTAAGGCCTAGGGGTGCCCCCGCCTGAAGGCTAGGGGAGCCCTAGCCTTAGCCTAGGGGAGCCAGAGCCTAAGGCCTAGGGGTGCCCCCGCCTGAAGGCTAGGGGAGCCCTAGCCTTAGCCTAGGGGAGCCAGAGCCTAAGGCCTAGGGGTGCCCCCGCCTGAAGGCTAGGGGAGCCCTAGCCTTAGCCTAGGGGAGCCAGAGCCTAAGGCCTAGGGGTGCCCCCGCCTGAAGGCTAGGGGAGCCCTAGCCTTAGCCTAGGGGAGCCAGAGCCTAAGGCCTAGGGGTGCCCCCGCCTGAAGGCTAGGGGAGCCCTAGCCTTAGCCTAGGGGAGCCAGAGCCTAAGGCCTAGGGGTGCCCCCCGCCTGAAGGCTAGGGGAGCCCTAGCCTTAGCCTAGGGGAGCCAGAGCCTAAGGCCTAGGGGTGCCCCCGCCTGAAGGCTAGGGGAGCCCTAGCCTTAGCCTAGGGGAGCCAGAGCCTAAGGCCTAGGGGTGCCCCCGCCTGAAGGCTAGGGGAGCCCTAGCCTTAGCCTAGGGGAGCCAGAGCCTAAGGCCTAGGGGTGCCCCCGCCTGAAGGCTAGGGGAGCCCTAGCCTTAGCCTAGGGGAGCCAGAGCCTAAGGCCTAGGGGTGCCCCCGCCTGAAGGCTAGGGGAGCCCTAGCCTTAGCCTAGGGGAGCCAGAGCCTAAGGCCTAGGGGTGCCCCCGCCTGAAGGCTAGGGGAGCCCTAGCCTTAGCCTAGGGGAGCCAGAGCCTAAGGCCTAGGGGTGCCCCCGCCTGAAGGCTAGGGGAGCCCTAGCCTTAGCCTAGGGGAGCCAGAGCCTAAGGCCTAGGGGTGCCCCCGCCTGAAGGCTAGGGGAGCCCTAGCCTTAGCCTAGGGGAGCCAGAGCCTAAGGCCTAGGGGTGCCCCCGCCTGAAGGCTAGGGGAGCCCTAGCCTTAGCCTAGGGGAGCCAGAGCCTAAGGCCTAGGGGTGCCCCCGCCTGAAGGCTAGGGGAGCCCTAGCCTTAGCCTAGGGGAGCCAGAGCCTAAGGCCTAGGGGTGCCCCCGCCTGAAGGCTAGGGGAGCCCTAGCCTTAGCCTAGGGGAGCCAGAGCCTAAGGCCTAGGGGTGCCCCCGCCTGAAGGCTAGGGGAGCCCTAGCCTTAGCCTAGGGGAGCCAGAGCCTAAGGCCTAGGGGTGCCCCCGCCTGAAGGCTAGGGGAGCCCTAGCCTTAGCCTAGGGGAGCCAGAGCCTAAGGCCTAGGGGTGCCCCCGCCTGAAGGCTAGGGGAGCCCTAGCCTTAGCCTAGGGGAGCCAGAGCCTAAGGCCTAGGGGTGCCCCCGCCTGAAGGCTAGGGGAGCCCTAGCCTTAGCCTAGGGGAGCCAGAGCCTAAGGCCTAGGGGTGCCCCCGCCTGAAGGCTAGGGGAGCCCTAGCCTTAGCCTAGGGGAGCCAGAGCCTAAGGCCTAGGGGTGCCCCCGCCTGAAGGCTAGGGGAGCCCTAGCCTTAGCCTAGGGGAGCCAGAGCCTAAGGCCTAGGGGTGCCCCCGCCTGAAGGCTAGGGGAGCCCTAGCCTTAGCCTAGGGGAGCCTAAGGCCTAGGGGTGCCCCCGCCTGAAGGCTAGGGGAGCCCTAGCCTTAGCCTAGGGGAGCCTAAGGCCTAGGGGTGCCCCCGCCTGAAGGCTAGGGGAGCCCTAGCCTTAGCCTAGGGGAGCCTAAGGCCTAGGGGTGCCCCCGCCTGAAGGCTAGGGGAGCCCTAGCCTTAGCCTAGGGGAGCCTAAGGCCTAGGGGTGCCCTAGCCTTAGCCTAGGGGAGCCAGAGCCTAAGGCCTAGGGGTGCCCTAGCCTGAAGGCTAGGGGAGCCCTAGCCTTAGCCTAGGGGAGCCAGAGCCTAAGGCCTAGGGGTGCCCTAGCCTGAAGGCTAGGGGAGCCCTAGCCTTAGCCTAGGGGAGCCAGAGCCTAAGGCCTAGGGGTGCCCTAGCCTGAAGTCTAGGGGAGCCCTAGCCTTAGCCTAGGGGAGCCAGAGCCTAAGGCCTAGGGGTGCCCTAGCCTGAAGGCTAGGGGAGCCCTAGCCTTAGCCTAGGGGAGCCAGAGCCTAAGGCCTAGGGGTGCCCTAGCCTGAAGGCTAGGGGAGCCCTAGCCTTAGCCTAGGGGAGCCAGAGCCTAAGGCCTAGGGGTGCCCTAGCCTGAAGGCTAGGGGAGCCCTAGCCTTAGCCTAGGGGAGCCAGAGCCTAAGGCCTAGGGGTGCCCTAGCCTGAAGGCTAGGGGAGCCCTAGCCTTAGCCTAGGGGAGCCAGAGCCTAAGGCCTAGGGGTGCCCTAGCCTGAAGGCTAGGGGAGCCCTAGCCTTAGCCTAGGGGAGCCAGAGCCTAAGGCCTAGGGGTGCCCTAGCCTGAAGGCTAGGGGAGCCCTAGCCTTAGCCTAGGGGAGCCAGAGCCTAAGGCCTAGGGGTGCCCTAGCCTGAAGGCTAGGGGAGCCCTAGCCTTAGCCTAGGGGAGCCAGAGCCTAAGGCCTAGGGGTGCCCTAGCCTGAAGGCTAGGGGAGCCCTAGCCTTAGCCTAGGGGAGCCAGAGCCTAAGGCCTAGGGGTGCCCTAGCCTGAAGGCTAGGGGAGCCCTAGCCTTAGCCTAGGGGAGCCAGAGCCTAAGGCCTAGGGGTGCCCTAGCCTGAAGGCTAGGGGAGCCCTAGCCTTAGCCTAGGGGAGCCAGAGCCTAAGGCCTAGGGGTGCCCTAGCCTGAAGGCTAGGGGAGCCCTAGCCTTAGCCTAGGGGAGCCAGAGCCTAAGGCCTAGGGGTGCCCTAGCCTGAAGGCTAGGGGAGCCCTAGCCTTAGCCTAGGGGAGCCAGAGCCTAAGGCCTAGGGGTGCCCTAGCCTGAAGGCTAGGGGAGCCCTAGCCTTAGCCTAGGGGAGCCAGAGCCTAAGGCCTAGGGGTGCCCTAGCCTGAAGGCTAGGGGAGCCCTAGCCTTAGCCTAGGGGAGCCAGAGCCTAAGGCCTAGGGGTGCCCTAGCCTGAAGGCTAGGGGAGCCAAGCCTTAGCCTAGGGGAGCCAGAGCCTAAGGCCTAGGGGTGCCCTAGCCTGAAGGCTAGGGGAGCCCTAGCCTTAGCCTAGGGGAGCCAGAGCCTAAGGCCTAGGGGTGCCCTAGCCTGAAGGCTAGGGGAGCCCTAGCCTTAGCCTAGGGGAGCCAGAGCCTAAGGCCTAGGGGTGCCCTAGCCTGAAGGCTAGGGGAGCCCTAGCCTTAGCCTAGGGGAGCCAGAGCCTAAGGCCTAGGGGTGCCCTAGCCTGAAGGCTAGGGGAGCCCCAGCCTTAGCCTAGGGGAGCCAGAGCCTAAGGCCTAGGGGTGCCCTAGCCTGAAGGCTAGGGGAGCCCTAGCCTTAGCCTAGGGGAGCCAGAGCCTAAGGCCTAGGGGTGCCCCCGCCTGAAGGCTAGGGGAGCCCTAGCCTTAGCCTAGGGGAGCCAGAGCCTAAGGCCTAGGGGTGCCCCAGCCTGAAGGCTAGGGGAGCCCTAGCCTTAGCCTAGGGGAGCCAGAGCCTAAGGCCTAGGGGTGCCCCAGCCTGAAGGCTAGGGGAGCCCTAGCCTTAGCCTAGGGGAGCCAGAGCCTAAGGCCTAGGGGTGCCCCAGCCTGAAGGCTAGGGGAGCCCTAGCCTTAGCCTAGGGGAGCCAGAGCCTAAGGCCTAGGGGTGCCCCAGCCTGAAGGCTAGGGGAGCCCTAGCCTTAGCCTAGGGGAGCCAGAGCCTAAGGCCTAGGGGTGCCCCAGCCTGAAGGCTAGGGGAGCCCTAGCCTTAGCCTAGGGGAGCCAGAGCCTAAGGCCTAGGGGTGCCCCAGCCTGAAGGCTAGGGGAGCCCTAGCCTTAGCCTAGGGGAGCCAGAGCCTAAGGCCTAGGGGTGCCCCAGCCTGAAGGCTAGGGGAGCCCTAGCCTTAGCCTAGGGGAGCCAGAGCCTAAGGCCTAGGGGTGCCCCAGCCTGAAGGCTAGGGGAGCCCTAGCCTTAGCCTAGGGGAGCCTAAGGCCTAGGGGTGCCCCAGCCTGAAGGCTAGGGGAGCCCTAGCCTTAGCCTAGGGGAGCCTAAGGCCTAGGGGTGCCCCAGCCTGAAGGCTAGGGTTGCCCTAGCCTTAGCCTAGGGGAGCTTAAGGCCAAGGGGTGCCCTAGCCTTAGCCTAGGGGAGCCAGAGCCTAAGGCCTAGGGGTGCCCTAGCCTGAAGGCTAGGGGAGCCCTAGCCTTAGCCTAGGGGAGCCAGAGCCTAAGGCCTAGGGGTGCCCTAGCCTGAAGGCTAGGGGAGCCCTAGCCTTAGCCTAGGGGAGCCAGAGCCTAAGGCCTAGGGGTGCCCTAGCCTGAAGGCTAGGGGAGCCCTAGCCTTAGCCTAGGGGAGCCAGAGCCTAAGGCCTAGGGGTGCCCTAGCCTGAAGGCTAGGGGAGCCCTAGCCTTAGCCTAGGGGAGCCAGAGCCTAAGGCCTAGGGGTGCCCTAGCCTGAAGGCTAGGGGAGCCCTAGCCTTAGCCTAGGGGAGCCAGAGCCTAAGGCCTAGGGGTGCCCTAGCCTGAAGGCTAGGGGAGCCCTAGCCTTAGCCTAGGGGAGCCAGAGCCTAAGGCCTAGGGGTGCCCTAGCCTGAAGGCTAGGGGAGCCCTAGCCTTAGCCTAGGGGAGCCAGAGCCTAAGGCCTAGGGGTGCCCTAGCCTGAAGGCTAGGGGAGCCCTAGCCTTAGCCTAGGGGAGCCAGAGCCTAAGGCCTAGGGGTGCCCTAGCCTGAAGGCTAGGGGAGCCCTAGCCTTAGCCTAGGGGAGCCAGAGCCTAAGGCCTAGGGGTGCCCTAGCCTGAAGGCTAGGGGAGCCCTAGCCTTAGCCTAGGGGAGCCAGAGCCTAAGGCCTAGGGGTGCCCTAGCCTGAAGGCTAGGGGAGCCATAGCCTTAGCCTAGGGGAGCCAGAGCCTAAGGCCTAGGGGTGCCCTAGCCTGAAGGCTAGGGGAGCCCTAGCCTTAGCCTAGGGGAGCCAGAGCCTAAGGCCTAGGGGTGCCCTAGCCTGAAGGCTAGGGGAGCCCTAGCCTTAGCCTAGGGGAGCCAGAGCCTAAGGCCTAGGGGTGCCCTAGCCTGAAGGCTAGGGGAGCCCTAGCCTTAGCCTAGGGGAGCCAGAGCCTAAGGACTAGGGGTGCCCTAGCCTGAAGGCTAGGGGAGCCCTAGCCTTAGCCTAGGGGAGCCAGAGCCTAAGGCCTAGGGGTGCCCTAGCCTGAAGGCTAGGGGAGCCCTAGCCTTAGCCTAGGGGAGCCAGAGCCTAAGGCCTAGGGGTGCCCTAGCCTGAAGGCTAGGGGAGCCCTAGCCTTAGCCTAGGGGAGCCAGAGCCTAAGGCCTAGGGGTGCCCTAGCCTGAAGGCTAGGGGAGCCCTAGCCTTAGCCTAGGGGAGCCAGAGCCTAAGGCCTAGGGGTGCCCTAGCCTGAAGGCTAGGGGAGCCCTAGCCTTAGCCTAGGGGAGCCAGAGCCTAAGGCCTAGGGGTGCCCTAGCCTGAAGGCTAGGGGAGCCCTAGCCTTAGCCTAGGGGAGCCAGAGCCTAAGGCCTAGGGGTGCCCTAGCCTGAAGGCTAGGGGAGCCCTAGCCTTAGCCTAGGGGAGCCAGAGCCTAAGGCCTAGGGGTGCCCTAGCCTGAAGGCTAGGGGAGCCCTAGCCTTAGCCTAGGGGAGCCAGAGCCTAAGGCTTGGGGTGCCCTAGCCTGAAGGCTAGGGGAGCCCTAGCCTTAGCCTAGGGGAGCCAGAGCCTAAGGCCTAGGGGTGCCCTAGCCTGAAGGCTAGGGGAGCCCTAGCCTTAGCCTAGGGGAGCCAGAGCCTAAGGCCTAGGGGTGCCCCAGCCTGAAGGCTAGGGTTGCCCTAGCCTTAGCCTAGGGGAGCTTAAGGCCAAGGGGTGCCCTAGCCTTAGCCTAGGGGAGCCAGAGCCTAAGGCCTAGGGGTGCCCTAGCCTGAAGGCTAGGGGAGCCCTAGCCTTAGCCTAGGGGAGCCAGAGCCTAAGGCCTAGGGGTGCCCTAGCCTGAAGGCTAGGGGAGCCCTAGCCTTAGCCTAGGGGAGCCAGAGCCTAAGGCCTAGGGGTGCCCTAGCCTGAAGGCTAGGGGAGCCCTAGCCTTAGCCTAGGGGAGCCAGAGCCTAAGGCCTAGGGGTGCCCTAGCCTGAAGGCTAGGGGAGCCCTAGCCTTAGCCTAGGGGAGCCAGAGCCTAAGGCCTAGGGGTGCCCTAGCCTGAAGGCTAGGGGAGCCCTAGCCTTAGCCTAGGGGAGCCAGAGCCTAAGGCCTAGGGGTGCCCTAGCCTGAAGGCTAGGGGAGCCCTAGCCTTAGCCTAGGGGAGCCAGAGCCTAAGGCCTAGGGGTGCCCTAGCCTGAAGGCTAGGGGAGCCCTAGCCTTAGCCTAGGGGAGCCAGAGCCTAAGGCCTAGGGGTGCCCTAGCCTGAAGGCTAGGGGAGCCCTAGCCTTAGCCTAGGGGAGCCAGAGCCTAAGGCCTAGGGGTGCCCTAGCCTGAAGGCTAGGGGAGCCCTAGCCTTAGCCTAGGGGAGCCAGAGCCTAAGGCCTAGGGGTGCCCTAGCCTGAAGGCTAGGGGAGCCCTAGCCTTAGCCTAGGGGAGCCAGAGCCTAAGGCCTAGGGGTGCCCTAGCCTGAAGGCTAGGGGAGCCCTAGCCTTAGCCTAGGGGAGCCAGAGCCTAAGGCCTAGGGGTGCCCTAGCCTGAAGGCTAGGGGAGCCCTAGCCTTAGCCTAGGGGAGCCAGAGCCTAAGGCCTAGGGGTGCCCTAGCCTGAAGGCTAGGGGAGCCCTAGCCTTAGCCTAGGGGAGCCAGAGCCTAAGGCCTAGGGGTGCCCTAGCCTGAAGGCTAGGGGAGCCCTAGCCTTAGCCTAGGGGAGCCAGAGCCTAAGGCCTAGGGGTGCCCTAGCCTGAAGGCTAGGGGAGCCCTAGCCTTAGCCTAGGGGAGCCAGAGCCTAAGGCCTAGGGGTGCCCTAGCCTGAAGGCTAGGGGAGCCCTAGCCTTAGCCTAGGGGAGCCAGAGCCTAAGGCCTAGGGGTGCCCTAGCCTGAAGGCTAGGGGAGCCCTAGCCTTAGCCTAGGGGAGCCAGAGCCTAAGGCCTAGGGGTGCCCTAGCCTGAAGGCTAGGGGAGCCCTAGCCTTAGCCTAGGGGAGCCAGAGCCTAAGGCCTAGGGGTGCCCTAGCCTGAAGGCTAGGGGAGCCCTAGCCTTAGCCTAGGGGAGCCAGAGCCTAAGGCCTAGGGGTGCCCCAGCCTGAAGGCTAGGGGAGCCCTAGCCTTAGCCTAGGGGAGCCAGAGCCTAAGGCCTAGGGGTGCCCCAGCCTGAAGGCTAGGGGAGCCCTAGCCTTAGCCTAGGGGAGCCAGAGCCTAAGGCCTAGGGGTGCCCCCGCCTGAAGGCTAGGGGAGCCCTAGCCTTAGCCTAGGGGAGCCAGAGCCTAAGGCCTAGGGGTGCCCCAGCCTGAAGGCTAGGGGAGCCCTAGCCTTAGCCTAGGGGAGCCAGAGCCTAAGGCCTAGGGGTGCCCCAGCCTGAAGGCTAGGGGAGCCCTAGCCTTAGCCTAGGGGAGCCAGAGCCTAAGGCCTAGGGGTGCCCCAGCCTGAAGGCTAGGGGAGCCCTAGCCTTAGCCTAGGGGAGCCAGAGCCTAAGGCCTAGGGGTGCCCCAGCCTGAAGGCTAGGGGAGCCCTAGCCTTAGCCTAGGGGAGCCAGAGCCTAAGGCCTAGGGGTGCCCCAGCCTGAAGGCTAGGGGAGCCCTAGCCTTAGCCTAGGGGAGCCAGAGCCTAAGGCCTAGGGGTGCCCCAGCCTGAAGGCTAGGGGAGCCCTAGCCTTAGCCTAGGGGAGCCTAAGGCCTAGGGGTGCCCCAGCCTGAAGGCTAGGGGAGCCCTAGCCTTAGCCTAGGGGAGCCTAAGGCCTAGGGGTGCCCCAGCCTGAAGGCTAGGGTTGCCCTAGCCTTAGCCTAGGGGAGCCTAAGGCCTAGGGGTGCCCTAGCCTTAGCCTAGGGGAGCCAGAGCCTAAGGCCTAGGGGTGCCCTAGCCTGAAGGCTAGGGGAGCCCTAGCCTTAGCCTAGGGGAGCCAGAGCCTAAGGCCTAGGGGTGCCCTAGCCTTAGCCTAGGGGAGCCAGAGCCTAAGGCCTAGGGGTGCCCTAGCCTGAAGGCTAGGGGAGCCCTAGCCTTAGCCTAGGGGAGCCAGAGCCTAAGGCCTAGGGGTGCCCTAGCCTGAAGGCTAGGGGAGCCCTAGCCTTAGCCTAGGGGAGCCAGAGCCTAAGGCCTAGGGGTGCCCTAGCCTGAAGGCTAGGGGAGCCCTAGCCTTTGCCTAGGGGAGCCAGAGCCTAAGGCCTAGGGGTGCCCTAGCCTGAAGGCTAGGGGAGCCCTAGCCTTAGCCTAGGGGAGCCAGAGCCTAAGGCCTCGGGGTGCCCTAGCCTGAAGGCTAGGGGAGCCCTAGCCTTAGCCTAGGGGAGCCAGAGCCTAAGGCCTCGGGGTGCCCTAGCCTGAAGGCTAGGGGAGCCCTAGCCTTAGCCTAGGGGAGCCAGAGCCTAAGGCCTCGGGGTGCCCTAGCCTGAAGGCTAGGGGAGCCCTAGCCTTAGCCTAGGGGAGCCAGAGCCTAAGGCCTCGGGGTGCCCTAGCCTGAAGGCTAGGGGAGCCCTAGCCTTAGCCTAGGGGAGCCAGAGCCTAAGGCCTCGGGGTGCCCTAGCCTGAAGGCTCGGGGAGCCCTAGCCTTAGCCTAGGGGAGCCAGAGCCTAAGGCCTCGGGGTGCCCTAGCCTGAAGGCTCGGGGAGCCCTAGCCTTAGCCTAGGGGAGCCAGAGCCTAAGGCCTCGGGGTGCCCTAGCCTGAAGGCTCGGGGAGCCCTAGCCTTAGCCTAGGGGAGCCAGAGCCTAAGGCCTCGGGGTGCCCTAGCCTGAAGGCTCGGGGAGCCCTAGCCTTAGCCTAGGGGAGCCAGAGCCTAAGGCCTCGGGGTGCCCTAGCCTGAAGGCTCGGGGAGCCCTAGCCTTAGCCTAGGGGAGCCAGAGCCTAAGGCCTCGGGGTGCCCTAGCCTGAAGGCTCGGGGAGCCCTAGCCTTAGCCTAGGGGAGCCAGAGCCTAAGGCCTCGGGGTGCCCTAGCCTGAAGGCTCGGGGAGCCCTAGCCTTAGCCTAGGGGAGCCAGAGCCTAAGGCCTCGGGGTGCCCTAGCCTGAAGGCTCGGGGAGCCCTAGCCTTAGCCTAGGGGAGCCAGAGCCTAAGGCCTCGGGGTGCCCTAGCCTGAAGGCTCGGGGAGCCCTAGCCTTAGCCTAGGGGAGCCAGAGCCTAAGGCCTCGGGGTGCCCTAGCCTGAAGGCTCGGGGAGCCCTAGCCTTAGCCTAGGGGAGCCAGAGCCTAAGGCCTCGGGGTGCCCTAGCCTGAAGGCTCGGGGAGCCCTAGCCTTAGCCTAGGGGAGCCAGAGCCTAAGGCCTCGGGGTGCCCTAGCCTGAAGGCTCGGGGAGCCCTAGCCTTAGCCTAGGGGAGCCAGAGCCTAAGGCCTCGGGGTGCCCTAGCCTGAAGGCTCGGGGAGCCCTAGCCTTAGCCTAGGGGAGCCAGAGCCTAAGGCCTCGGGGTGCCCTAGCCTGAAGGCTCGGGGAGCCCTAGCCTTAGCCTAGGGGAGCCAGAGCCTAAGGCCTCGGGGTGCCCTAGCCTGAAGGCTCGGGGAGCCCTAGCCTTAGCCTAGGGGAGCCAGAGCCTAAGGCCTCGGGGTGCCCTAGCCTGAAGGCTCGGGGAGCCCTAGCCTTAGCCTAGGGGAGCCAGAGCCTAAGGCCTCGGGGTGCCCTAGCCTGAAGGCTCGGGGAGCCCTAGCCTTAGCCTAGGGGAGCCAGAGCCTAAGGCCTCGGGGTGCCCTAGCCTGAAGGCTCGGGGAGCCCTAGCCTTAGCCTAGGGGAGCCAGAGCCTAAGGCCTCGGGGTGCCCTAGCCTGAAGGCTCGGGGAGCCCTAGCCTTAGCCTAGGGGAGCCAGAGCCTAAGGCCTCGGGGTGCCCTAGCCTGAAGGCTCGGGGAGCCCTAGCCTTAGCCTAGGGGAGCCAGAGCCTAAGGCCTCGGGGTGCCCTAGCCTGAAGGCTCGGGGAGCCCTAGCCTTAGCCTAGGGGAGCCAGAGCCTAAGGCCTCGGGGTGCCCTAGCCTGAAGGCTCGGGGAGCCCTAGCCTTAGCCTAGGGGAGCCAGAGCCTAAGGCCTCGGGGTGCCCTAGCCTGAAGGCTCGGGGAGCCCTAGCCTTAGCCTAGGGGAGCCAGAGCCTAAGGCCTCGGGGTGCCCTAGCCTGAAGGCTCGGGGAGCCCTAGCCTTAGCCTAGGGGAGCCAGAGCCTAAGGCCTCGGGGTGCCCTAGCCTGAAGGCTCGGGGAGCCCTAGCCTTAGCCTAGGGGAGCCAGAGCCTAAGGCCTCGGGGTGCCCTAGCCTGAAGGCTCGGGGAGCCCTAGCCTTAGCCTAGGGGAGCCAGAGCCTAAGGCCTCGGGGTGCCCTAGCCTGAAGGCTCGGGGAGCCCTAGCCTTAGCCTAGGGGAGCCAGAGCCTAAGGCCTCGGGGTGCCCTAGCCTGAAGGCTAGGGGAGCCCTAGCCTTAGCCTAGGGGAGCCAGAGCCTAAGGCCTCGGGGTGCCCTAGCCTGAAGGCTAGGGGAGCCCTAGCCTTAGCCTAGGGGAGCCAGAGCCTAAGGCCTCGGGGTGCCCTAGCCTGAAGGCTAGGGGAGCCCTAGCCTTAGCCTAGGGGAGCCAGAGCCTAAGGCCTCGGGGTGCCCTAGCCTGAAGGCTAGGGGAGCCCTAGCCTTAGCCTAGGGGAGCCAGAGCCTAAGGCCTCGGGGTGCCCAAGCCTGAAGGCTAGGGGAGCCCTAGCCTTAGCCTAGGGGAGCCAGAGCCTAAGGCCTCCGGGTGCCCTAGCCTGAAGGCTAGGGGAGCCCTAGCCTTAGTCTAGGGGAGCCAGAGCCTAAGGCCTCGGGGTGCCCTAGCGTGAAGGCTAGGGGAGCCCTAGCCTTAGCCTAGGGGAGCCAGAGCCTAAGGCCTCCGGGTGCCCTAGCCTGAAGGCTAGGGGAGCCCTAGCCTTAGCCTAGGGGAGCCTAAGGCCTCGGGGTGCCCTAGCCTGAAGGCTAGGGGAGCCCTAGCCTTAGCCTAGGGGAGCCTAAGGCCTCGGGGTGCCCTAGCCTGAAGGCTAGGGGAGCCCTAGCCTTAGCCTAGGGGAGCCAGAGCCTACGGCCTCGGGGTGCCCTAGCCTGAAGGCTAGGGGAGCCCTAGCCTTAGCCTAGGGGAGCCAGAGCCTACGGCCTCGGGGTGCCCTAGCCTGAAGGCTAGGGGAGCCCTAGCCTTAGCCTAGGGGAGCCAGAGCCTAAGGCCTCGGGGTGCCCTAGCCTGAAGGCTAGGGGAGCCCTAGCCTTAGCCTAGGGGAGCCAGAGCCTACGGCCTCGGGGTGCCCTAGCCTGAAGGCTAGGGGAGCCCTAGCCTTAGCCTAGGGGAGCCAGAGCCTAAGGCCTCGGGGTGCCCTAGCCTGAAGGCTAGGGGAGCCCTAGCCTTAGCCTAGGGGAGCCAGAGCCTAAGGCCTCGGGGTGCCCTAGCCTGAAGGCTCGGGGAGCCCTAGCCTTAGCCTAGGGGAGCCAGAGCCTAAGGCCTCGGGGTGCCCTAGCCTGAAGGCTAGGGGAGCCCTAGCCTTAGCCTAGGGGAGCCAGAGCCTAAGGCCTCGGGGTGCCCTAGCCTGAAGGCTAGGGGAGCCCTAGCCTTAGCCTAGGGGAGCCAGAGCCTACGGCCTCGGGGTGCCCTAGCCTGAAGGCTAGGGGAGCCCTAGCCTTAGCCTAGGGGAGCCAGAGCCTAAGGCCTCGGGGTGCCCTAGCCTGAAGGCTAGGGGAGCCCTAGCCTTAGCCTAGGGGAGCCAGAGCCTAAGGCCTCGGGGTGCCCTAGCCTGAAGGCTCGGGGAGCCCTAGCCTTAGCCTAGGGGAGCCAGAGCCTAAGGCCTCGGGGTGCCCTAGCCTGAAGGCTCGGGGAGCCCTAGCCTTAGCCTAGGGGAGCCAGAGCCTAAGGCCTCGGGGTGCCCTAGCCTGAAGGCTCGGGGAGCCCTAGCCTTAGCCTAGGGGAGCCAGAGCCTAAGGCCTCGGGGTGCCCTAGCCTGAAGGCTCGGGGAGCCCTAGCCTTAGCCTAGGGGAGCCAGAGCCTAAGGCCTCGGGGTGCCCTAGCCTGAAGGCTCGGGGAGCCCTAGCCTTAGCCTAGGGGAGCCAGAGCCTAAGGCCTCGGGGTGCCCCAGCCTGAAGGCTCGGGGAGCCCTAGCCTTAGCCTAGGGGAGCCAGAGCCTAAGGCCTCGGGGTGCCCCAGCCTGAAGGCTCGGGGAGCCCTAGCCTTAGCCTAGGGGAGCCAGAGCCTAAGGCCTCGGGGTGCCCCAGCCTGAAGGCTCGGGGAGCCCTAGCCTTAGCCTAGGGGAGCCAGAGCCTAAGGCCTCGGGGTGCCCCAGCCTGAAGGCTCGGGGAGCCCTAGCCTTAGCCTAGGGGAGCCAGAGCCTAAGGCCTCGGGGTGCCCCAGCCTGAAGGCTCGGGGAGCCCTAGCCTTAGCCTAGGGGAGCCAGAGCCTAAGGCCTCGGGGTGCCCTAGCCTGAAGGCTCGGGGAGCCCTAGCCTTAGCCTAGGGGAGCCAGAGCCTAAGGCCTCGGGGTGCCCTAGCCTGAAGGCTCGGGGAGCCCTAGCCTTAGCCTAGGGGAGCCAGAGCCTAAGGCCTCGGGGTGCCCTAGCCTGAAGGCTCGGGGAGCCCTAGCCTTAGCCTAGGGGAGCCAGAGCCTAAGGCCTCGGGGTGCCCTAGCCTGAAGGCTCGGGGAGCCCTAGCCTTAGCCTAGGGGAGCCAGAGCCTAAGGCCTCGGGGTGCCCTAGCCTGAAGGCTCGGGGAGCCCTAGCCTTAGCCTAGGGGAGCCAGAGCCTAAGGCCTCGGGGTGCCCTAGCCTGAAGGCTCGGGGAGCCCTAGCCTTAGCCTAGGGGAGCCAGAGCCTAAGGCCTCGGGGTGCCCTAGCCTGAAGGCTCGGGGAGCCCTAGCCTTAGCCTAGGGGAGCCAGAGCCTAAGGCCTCGGGGTGCCCTAGCCTGAAGGCTCGGGGAGCCCTAGCCTTAGCCTAGGGGAGCCAGAGCCTAAGGCCTCGGGGTGCCCTAGCCTGAAGGCTCGGGGAGCCCTAGCCTTAGCCTAGGGGAGCCAGAGCCTAAGGCCTCGGGGTGCCCTAGCCTGAAGGCTCGGGGAGCCCTAGCCTTAGCCTAGGGGAGCCAGAGCCTAAGGCCTCGGGGTGCCCTAGCCTGAAGGCTCGGGGAGCCCTAGCCTTAGCCTAGGGGAGCCAGAGCCTAAGGCCTCGGGGTGCCCTAGCCTGAAGGCTAGGGGAGCCCTAGCCTTAGCCTAGGGGAGCCAGAGCCTAAGGCCTCGGGGTGCCCTAGCCTGAAGGCTAGGGGAGCCCTAGCCTTAGCCTAGGGGAGCCAGAGCCTAAGGCCTCGGGGTGCCCTAGCCTGAAGGCTAGGGGAGCCCTAGCCTTAGCCTAGGGGAGCCAGAGCCTAAGGCCTCGGGGTGCCCTAGCCTGAAGGCTAGGGGAGCCCTAGCCTTAGCCTAGGGGAGCCAGAGCCTAAGGCCTCGGGGTGCCCTAGCCTGAAGGCTAGGGGAGCCCTAGCCTTAGCCTAGGGGAGCCAGAGCCTAAGGCCTCGGGGTGCCCTAGCCTGAAGGCTAGGGGAGCCCTAGCCTTAGCCTAGGGGAGCCAGAGCCTAAGGCCTCGGGGTGCCCTAGCCTGAAGGCTAGGGGAGCCCTAGCCTTAGCCTAGGGGAGCCAGAGCCTAAGGCCTCGGGGTGCCCTAGCCTGAAGGCTAGGGGAGCCCTAGCCTTAGCCTAGGGGAGCCAGAGCCTAAGGCCTCGGGGTGCCCAAGCCTGAAGGCTAGGGGAACCCTAGCCTTAGCCTAGGGGAGCCAGAGCCTAAGGCCTCCGGGTGCCCTAGCCTGAGGCTAGGGGAGCCCTAGCCTTAGCCTAGGGGAGCCAGAGCCTAAGGCCTCGGGGTGCCCTAGCCTGAAGGCTAGGGGAGCCCTAGCCTTAGCCTAGGGGAGCCAGAGCCTAAGGCCTCGGGGTGCCCTAGCCTGAAGGCTAGGGGAGCCCTAGCCTTAGCCTAGGGGAGCCTAAGGCCTCGGGGTGCCCTAGCCTGAAGGCTAGGGGAGCCCTAGCCTTAGCCTAGGGGAGCCTAAGGCCTCGGGGTGCCCTAGAATGAAGGCTAGGGGAGCCCTAGCCTTAGCCTAGGGGAGCCAGAGCCTACGGCCTCGGGGTGCCCTAGCCTGAAGGCTAGGGGAGCCCTAGCCTTAGCCTAGGGGAGCCAGAGCCTACGGCCTCGGGGTGCCCTAGCCTGAAGGCTAGGGGAGCCCTAGCCTTAGCCTAGGGGAGCCAGAGCCTACGGCCTCGGGGTGCCCTAGCCTGAAGGCTAGGGGAGCCCTAGCCTTAGCCTAGGGGAGCCAGAGCCTACGGCCTCGGGGTGCCCTAGCCTGAAGGCTAGGGGAGCCCTAGCCTTAGCCTAGGGGAGCCAGAGCCTACGGCCTCGGGGTGCCCTAGCCTGAAGGCTAGGGGAGCCCTAGCCTTAGCCTAGGGGAGCCAGAGCCTACGGCCTCGGGGTGCCCTAGCCTGAAGGCTAGGGGAGCCCTAGCCTTAGCCTAGGGGAGCCAGAGCCTACGGCCTCGGGGTGCCCTAGCCTGAAGGCTAGGGGAGCCCTAGCCTTAGCCTAGGGGAGCCAGAGCCTACGGCCTCGGCGTGCCCTAGCCTGAAGGCTAGGGGAGCCCTAGCCTTAGCCTAGGGGAGCCAGAGCCTACGGCCTCGGGGTGCCCTAGCCTGAAGGCTAGGGGAGCCCTAGCCTTAGCCTAGGGGAGCCAGAGCCAACGGCCTCGGGGTGCCCTAGCCTGAAGGCTAGGGGAGCCCTAGCCTTAGCCTAGGGGAGCCAGAGCCTACGGCCTCGGGGTGCCCTAGCCTGAAGGCTAGGGGAGCCCTAGCCTTAGCCTAGGGGAGCCAGAGCCTACGGCCTCGGGGTGCCCTAGCCTGAAGGCTAGGGGAGCCCTAGCCTTAGCCTAGGGGAGCCAGAGCCTACGGCCTCGGGGTGCCCTAGCCTGAAGGCTAGGGGAGCCCTAGCCTTAGCCTAGGGGAGCCAGAGCCTACGGCCTCGGGGTGCCCTAGCCTGAAGGCTAGGGGAGCCCTAGCCTTAGCCTAGGGGAGCCAGAGCCTACGGCCTCGGGGTGCCCTAGCCTGAAGGCTAGGGGAGCCCTAGCCTTAGCCTAGGGGAGCCAGAGCCTACGGCCTCGGGGTGCCCTAGCCTGAAGGCTAGGGGAGCCCTAGCCTTAGCCTAGGGGAGCCAGAGCCTACGGCCTCGGGGTGCCCTAGCCTGAAGGCTCGGGGAGCCCTAGCCTTAGCCTAGGGGAGCCAGAGCCTAAGGCCTCGGGGTGCCCTAGCCTGAAGGCTCGGGGAGCCCTAGCCTTAGCCTAGGGGAGCCAGAGCCTAAGGCCTCGGGGTGCCCTAGCCTGAAGGCTCGGGGAGCCCTAGCCTTAGCCTAGGGGAGCCAGAGACTAAGGCCTCGGGGTGCCCTAGCCTGAAGGCTCGGGGAGCCCTAGCCTTAGCCTAGGGGAGCCAGAGCCTAAGGCCTCGGGGTGCCCTAGCCTGAAGGCTAGGGGAGCCCTAGCCTTAGCCTAGGGGAGCCAGAGCCTAAGGCCTCGGGGTGCCCTAGCCTGAAGGCTAGGGGAGCCCTAGCCTTAGCCTAGGGGAGCCAGAGCCTAAGGCCTCGGGGTGCCCTAGCCTGAAGGCTAGGGGAGCCCTAGCCTTAGCCTAGGGGAGCCAGAGCCTAAGGCCTCGGGGTGCCCTAGCCTGAAGGCTAGGGGAGCCCTAGCCTTAGCCTAGGGGAGCCAGAGCCTAAGGCCTCGGGGTGCCCTAGCCTGAAGGCTAGGGGAGCCCTAGCCTTAGCCTAGGGGAGCCAGAGCCTAAGGCCTCGGGGTGCCCTAGCCTGAAGGCTAGGGGAGCCCTAGCCTTAGCCTAGGGGAGCCAGAGCCTAAGGCCTCGGGGTGCCCTAGCCTGAAGGCTAGGGGAGCCCTAGCCTTAGCCTAGGGGAGCCAGAGCCTAAGGCCTCGGGGTGCCCTAGCCTGAAGGCTAGGGGAGCCCTAGCCTTAGCCTAGGGGAGCCAGAACCTAAGGCCTCGGGGTGCCCTAGCCTGAAGGCTAGGGGAGCCCTAGCCTTAGCCTAGGGGAGCCAGAGCCTAAGGCCTCGGGGTGCCCAAGCCTGAAGGCTAGGGGAACCCTAGCCTTAGCCTAGGGGAGCCAGAGCCTAAGGCCTCCGGGTGCCCTAGCCTGAAGGCTAGGGGAGCCCTAGCCTTAGCCTAGGGGAGCCAGAGCCTAAGGCCTCGGGGTGCCCTAGCCTGAAGGCTAGGGGAGCCCTAGCCTTAGCCTAGGGGAGCCAGAGCCTAAGGCCTCGGGGTGCCCTAGCCTGAAGGCTAGGGGAGCCCTAGCCTTAGCCTAGGGGAGCCTAAGGCCTCGGGGTGCCCTAGCCTGAAGGCTAGGGGAGCCCTAGCCTTAGCCTAGGGGAGCCTAAGGCCTCGGGGTGCCCTAGAATGAAGGCTAGGGGAGCCCTAGCCTTAGCCTAGGGGAGCCAGAGCCTACGGCCTCGGGGTGCCCTAGCCTGAAGGCTAGGGGAGCCCTAGCCTTAGCCTAGGGGAGCCAGAGCCTACGGCCTCGGGGTGCCCTAGCCTGAAGGCTAGGGGAGCCCTAGCCTTAGCCTAGGGGAGCCAGAGCCTACGGCCTCGGGGTGCCCTAGCCTGAAGGCTAGGGGAGCCCTAGCCTTAGCCTAGGGGAGCCAGAGCCTACGGCCTCGGGGTGCCCTAGCCTGAAGGCTAGGGGAGCCCTAGCCTTAGCCTAGGGGAGCCAGAGCCTACAGCCTCGGGGTGCCCTAGCCTGAAGGCTAGGGGAGCCCTAGCCTTAGCCTAGGGGAGCCAGAGCCTACGGCCTCGGGGTGCCCTAGCCTGAAGGCTAGGGGAGCCCTAGCCTTAGCCTAGGGGAGCCAGAGCCTACGGCCTCGGGGTGCCCTAGCCTGAAGGCTAGGGGAGCCCTAGCCTTAGCCTAGGGGAGCCAGAGCCTACGGCCTCGGGGTGCCCTAGCCTGAAGGCTAGGGGAGCCCTAGCCTTAGCCTAGGGGAGCCAGAGCCTACGGCCTCGGGGTGCCCTAGCCTGAAGGCTAGGGGAGCCCTAGCCTTAGCCTAGGGGAGCCAGAGCCTACGGCCTCGGGGTGCCCTAGCCTGAAGGCTAGGGGAGCCCTAGCCTTAGCCTAGGGGAGCCAGAGCCAACGGCCTCGGGGTGCCCTAGCCTGAAGGCTAGGGGAGCCCTAGCCTTAGCCTAGGGGAGCCAGAGCCTACGGCCTCGGGGTGCCCTAGCCTGAAGGCTAGGGGAGCCCTAGCCTTAGCCTAGGGGAGCCAGAGCCTACGGCCTCGGGGTGCCCTAGCCTGAAGGCTAGGGGAGCCCTAGCCTTAGCCTAGGGGAGCCAGAGCCTACGGCCTCGGGGTGCCCTAGCCTGAAGGCTAGGGGAGCCCTAGCCTTAGCCTAGGGGAGCCAGAGCCTACGGCCTCGGGGTGCCCTAGCCTGAAGGCTAGGGGAGCCCTAGCCTTAGCCTAGGGGAGCCAGAGCCTACGGCCTCGGGGTGCCCTAGCCTGAAGGCTAGGGGAGCCCTAGCCTTAGCCTAGGGGAGCCAGAGCCTACGGCCTCGGGGTGCCCTAGCCTGAAGGCTAGGGGAGCCCTAGCCTTAGCCTAGGGGAGCCAGAGCCTACGGCCTCGGGGTGCCCTAGCCTGAAGGCTAGGGGAGCCCTAGCCTTAGCCTAGGGGAGCCAGAGCCTACGGCCTCGGGGTGCCCTAGCCTGAAGGCTAGGGGAGCCCTAGCCTTAGCCTAGGGGAGCCAGAGCCTACGGCCTCGGGGTGCCCTAGCCTGAAGGCTAGGGGAGCCCTAGCCTTAGCCTAGGGGAGCCAGAGCCTACGGCCTCGGGGTGCCCTAGCCTGAAGGCTAGGGGAGCCCTAGCCTTAGCCTAGGGGAGCCAGAGCCTACGGCCTCGGGGTGCCCTAGCCTGAAGGCTAGGGGAGCCCTAGCCTTAGCCTAGGGGAGCCAGAGCCTACGGCCTCGGGGTGCCCTAGCCTGAAGGCTAGGGGAGCCCTAGCCTTAGCCTAGGGGAGCCAGAGCCTACGGCCTCGGGGTGCCCTAGCCTGAAGGCTCGGGGAGCCCTAGCCTTAGCCTAGGGGAGCCAGAGCCTAAGGCCTCGGGGTGCCCTAGCCTGAAGGCTCGGGGAGCCCTAGCCTTAGCCTAGGGGAGCCAGAGCCTAAGGCCTCGGGGTGCCCTAGCCTGAAGGCTCGGGGAGCCCTAGCCTTAGCCTAGGGGAGCCAGAGCCTAAGGCCTCGGGGTGCCCTAGCCTGAAGGCTCGGGGAGCCCTAGCCTTAGCCTAGGGGAGCCAGAGCCTAAGGCCTCGGGGTGCCCTAGCCTGAAGGCTAGGGGAGCCCTAGCCTTAGCCTAGGGGAGCCAGAGCCTAAGGCCTCGGGGTGCCCTAGCCTGAAGGCTAGGGGAGCCCTAGCCTTAGCCTAGGGGAGCCAGAGCCTAAGGCCTCGGGGTGCCCTAGCCTGAAGGCTAGGGGAGCCCTAGCCTTAGCCTAGGGGAGCCAGAGCCTAAGGCCTCGGGGTGCCCTAGCCTGAAGGCTAGGGGAGCCCTAGCCTTAGCCTAGGGGAGCCAGAGCCTAAGGCCTCGGGGTGCCCTAGCCTGAAGGCTAGGGGAGCCCTAGCCTTAGCCTAGGGGAGCCAGAGCCTAAGGCCTCGGGGTGCCCTAGCCTGAAGGCTAGGGGAGCCCTAGCCTTAGCCTAGGGGAGCCAGAGCCTAAGGCCTCGGGGTGCCCTAGCCTGAAGGCTAGGGGAGCCCTAGCCTTAGCCTAGGGGAGCCAGAACCTAAGGCCTCGGGGTGCCCTAGCCTGAAGGCTAGGGGAGCCCTAGCCTTAGCCTAGGGGAGCCAGAGCCTAAGGCCTCGGGGTGCCCAAGCCTGAAGGCTAGGGGAACCCTAGCCTTAGCCTAGGGGAGCCAGAGCCTAAGGCCTCCGGGTGCCCTAGCCTGAAGGCTAGGGGAGCCCTAGCCTTAGCCTAGGGGAGCCAGAGCCTAAGGCCTCGGGGTGCCCTAGCCTGAAGGCTAGGGGAGCCCTAGCCTTAGCCTAGGGGAGCCAGAGCCTAAGGCCTCGGGGTGCCCTAGCCTGAAGGCTAGGGGAGCCCTAGCCTTAGCCTAGGGGAGCCAGAGCCTAAGGCCTCGGGGTGCCCTAGCCTGAAGGCTAGGGGAGCCCTAGCCTTAGCCTAGGGGAGCCTAAGGCCTCGGGGTGCCCTAGAATGAAGGCTAGGGGAGCCCTAGCCTTAGCCTAGGGGAGCCAGAGCCTACGGCCTCGGGGTGCCCTAGCCTGAAGGCTAGGGGAGCCCTAGCCTTAGCCTAGGGGAGCCAGAGCCTACGGCCTCGGGGTGCCCTAGCCTGAAGGCTAGGGGAGCCCTAGCCTTAGCCTAGGGGAGCCAGAGCCTACGGCCTCGGGGTGCCCTAGCCTGAAGGCTAGGGGAGCCCTAGCCTTAGCCTAGGGGAGCCAGAGCCTACGGCCTCGGGGTGCCCTAGCCTGAAGGCTAGGGGAGCCCTAGCCTTAGCCTAGGGGAGCCAGAGCCTACGGCCTCGGGGTGCCCTAGCCTGAAGGCTAGGGGAGCCCTAGCCTTAGCCTAGGGGAGCCAGAGCCTACGGCCTCGGGGTGCCCTAGCCTGAAGGCTAGGGGAGCCCTAGCCTTAGCCTAGGGGAGCCAGAGCCTACGGCCTCGGGGTGCCCTAGCCTGAAGGCTAGGGGAGCCCTAGCCTTAGCCTAGGGGAGCCAGAGCCTACGGCCTCGGGGTGCCCTAGCCTGAAGGCTAGGGGAGCCCT
>NW_027458965.1:0-36530 GCF_050624435.1 Tenrec ecaudatus
CTAGGCTCCCTAGGAGGCATCTGGCTAGGCCTAGGCTTAGGCTAGGCCAGCAAGGAGGGCTCCAGCCTTCAGCTAGGGCCCCTGGCTTTAGGAAGCTAGGCTTCCCCTAGCCTTCAGCTAGGGCACCCCTAGGCTTTAGGCTAGAGAGCCATCTACTAGCTCCCTAGCCTTCAGGCTAGGGCACCCCTAGGCTTTAGGCTAGGGCTCCCCTAGGCTAAGGCTAGGGCTCCCCTAGCCTTCAGGCTAGGGCACCCCTAGGCTTTAGGCTAGGGCTCCCCTAGGCTAAGGCTAGGGCTCCCCTAGCCTTCAGGCTAGGGCACCCCTAGGCTTTAGGCTAGGGCTCCCCTAGGCTAAGGCTAGGGCTCCCCTAGCCTTCAGGCTAGGGCACCCCTAGGCTTTAGGCTAGGGCTCCCCTAGGCTAAGGCTAGGGCTCCCCTAGCCTTCAGGCTAGGGCACCCCTAGGCTTTAGGCTAGGGCTCCCCTAGGCTAAGGCTAGGGCTCCCCTAGCCTTCAGGCTAGGGCACCCCTAGGCTTTAGGCTAGGGCTCCCCTAGGCTAAGGCTAGGGCTCCCCTAGCCTTCAGGCTAGGGCACCCCTAGGCTTTAGGCTAGGGCTCCCCTAGGCTAAGGCTAGGGCTCCCCTAGCCTTCAGGCTAGGGCACCCCTAGGCTTTAGGCTAGGGGCTCCCCTAGGCTAAGGCTAGGGCTCCCTAGCCTTCAGGCTAGGGCACCCCTAGGCTTTAGGCTAGGGCTCCCCTAGGCTAAGGCTAGGGCTCCCCTAGCCTTCAGGCTAGGGCACCCCTAGGCTTTAGGCTAGGGCTCCCCTAGGCTAAGGCTAGGGCTCCCCTAGCCTTCAGGCTAGGGCACCCCTAGGCTTTAGGCTAGGGCTCCCCTAGGCTAAGGCTAGGGCTCCCCTAGCCTTCAGGCTAGGGCACCCCTAGGCTTTAGGCTAGGGCTCCCCTAGGCTAAGGCTAGGGCTCCCCTAGCCTTCAGGCTAGGGCACCCCTAGGCTTTAGGCTAGGGCTCCCCTAGGCTAAGGCTAGGGCTCCCCTAGCCTTCAGGCTAGGGCACCCCTAGGCTTTAGGCTAGGGCTCCCCTAGGCTAAGGCTAGGGCTCCCCTAGCCTTCAGGCTAGGGCACCCCTAGGCTTTAGGCTAGGGCTCCCCTAGGCTAAGGCTAGGGCTCCCCTAGCCTTCAGGCTAGGGCACCCCTAGGCTTTAGGCTAGGGCTCCCCTAGGCTAAGGCTAGGGCTCCCCTAGCCTTCAGGCTAGGGCACCCCTAGGCTTTAGGCTAGGGCTCCCCTAGGCTAAGGCTAGGGCTCCCCTAGCCTTCAGGCTAGGGCACCCCTAGGCTTTAGGCTAGGGCTCCCCTAGGCTAAGGCTAGGGCTCCCCTAGCCTTCAGGCTAGGGCACCCCTAGGCTTTAGGCTAGGGCTCCCCTAGGCTAAGGCTAGGGCTCCCCTAGCCTTCAGGCTAGGGCACCCCTAGGCTTTAGGCTAGGGCTCCCCTAGGCTAAGGCTAGGGCTCCCCTAGCCTTCAGGCTAGGGCACCCCTAGGCTTTAGGCTAGGGCTCCCCTAGGCTAAGGCTAGGGCTCCCCTAGCCTTCAGGCTAGGGCACCCCTAGGCTTTAGGCTAGGGCTCCCCTAGGCTAAGGCTAGGGCTCCCCTAGCCTTCAGGCTAGGGCACCCCTAGGCTTTAGGCTAGGGCTCCCCTAGGCTAAGGCTAGGGCTCCCCTAGCCTTCAGGCTAGGGCACCCCTAGGCTTTAGGCTAGGGCTCCCCTAGCCTTCAGGCTAGGGCACCCCTAGGCTTTAGGCTAGGGCTCCCCTAGGCTAAGGCTAGGGCTCCCCTAGCCTTCAGGCTAGGGCACCCCTAGGCTTTAGGCTAGGGCTCCCCTAGGCTAAGGCTAGGGCTCCCCTAGCCTTCAGGCTAGGGCACCCCTAGGCTTTAGGCTAGGGCTCCCCTAGGCTAAGGCTAGGGCTCCCCTAGCCTTCAGGCTAGGGCACCCCTAGGCTTTAGGCTAGGGCTCCCCTAGGCTAAGGCTAGGGCTCCCCTAGCCTTCAGGCTAGGGCACCCCTAGGCTTTAGGCTAGGGCTCCCCTAGGCTAAGGCTAGGGCTCCCCTAGCCTTCAGGCTAGGGCACCCCTAGGCTTTAGGCTAGGGCTCCCCTAGGCTAAGGCTAGGGCTCCCCTAGCCTTCAGGCTAGGGCACCCCTAGGCTTTCAGGCTAGGGCTCCCCTAGGCTAAGGCTAGGGCTCCCCTAGCCTTCAGGCTAGGGCACCCCTAGGCTTCAGGCTAGGGCTCCCCTAGGCTAAGGCTAGGGCTCCCCTAGCCTTCAGGCTAGGGCACCCCTAGGCTTCAGGCTAGGGCTCCCCTAGGCTAAGGCTAGGGCTCCCCTAGCCTTCAGGCTAGGGCACCCCTAGGCTTCAGGCTAGGGCTCCCCTAGGCTAAGGCTAGGGCTCCCCTAGCCTTCAGGCTAGGGCACCCCTAGGCTTCAGGCTAGGGCTCCCCTAGGCTAAGGCTAGGGCTCCCCTAGCCTTCAGGCTAGGGCACCCCTAGGCTTCAGGCTAGGGCTCCCCTAGGCTAAGGCTAGGGCTCCCCTAGCCTTCAGGCTAGGGCACCCCTAGGCTTCAGGCTAGGGCTCCCCTAGGCTAAGGCTAGGGCTCCCCTAGCCTTCAGGCTAGGGCACCCCTAGGCTTCAGGCTAGGGCTCCCCTAGGCTAAGGCTAGGGCTCCCCTAGCCTTCAGGCTAGGGCACCCCTAGGCTTCAGGCTAGGGCTCCCCTAGGCTAAGGCTAGGGCTCCCCTAGCCTTCAGGCTAGGGCACCCCTAGGCTTCAGGCTAGGGCTCCCCTAGGCTAAGGCTAGGGCTCCCCTAGCCTTCAGGCTAGGGCACCCCTAGGCTTCAGGCTAGGGCTCCCCTAGGCTAAGGCTAGGGCTCCCCTAGCCTTCAGGCTAGGGCACCCCTAGGCTTCAGGCTAGGGCTCCCCTAGGCTAAGGCTAGGGCTCCCCTAGCCTTCAGGCTAGGGCACCCCTAGGCTTCAGGCTAGGGCTCCCCTAGGCTAAGGCTAGGGCTCCCCTAGCCTTCAGGCTAGGGCACCCCTAGGCTTCAGGCTAGGGCTCCCCTAGGCTAAGGCTAGGGCTCCCCTAGCCTTCAGGCTAGGGCACCCCTAGGCTTCAGGCTAGGGCTCCCCTAGGCTAAGGCTAGGGCTCCCCTAGCCTTCAGGCTAGGGCACCCCTAGGCTAGGGCTCCCCTAGGCTAAGGCTAGGGCTCCCCTAGCCTTCAGGCTAGGGCACCCCTAGGCTTCAGGCTAGGGCTCCCCTAGGCTAAGGCTAGGGCTCCCCTAGCCTTCAGGCTAGGGCACCCCTAGGCTTCAGGCTAGGGCTCCCCTAGGCTAAGGCTAGGGCTCCCCTAGCCTTCAGGCTAGGGCACCCCTAGGCTTCAGGCTAGGGCTCCCCTAGGCTAAGGCTAGGGCTCCCCTAGCCTTCAGGCTAGGGCACCCCTAGGCTTCAGGCTAGGGCTCCCCTAGGCTAAGGCTAGGGCTCCCCTAGCCTTCAGGCTAGGGCACCCCTAGGCTTCAGGCTAGGGCTCCCCTAGGCTAAGGCTAGGGCTCCCCTAGCCTTCAGGCTAGGGCACCCCTAGGCTTCAGGCTAGGGCTCCCCTAGGCTAAGGCTAGGGCTCCCCTAGCCTTCAGGCTAGGGCACCCCTAGGCTTCAGGCTAGGGCTCCCCTAGCCTTCAGGCTAGGGCACCCCTAGGCTTCAGGCTAGGGCTCCCCTAGGCTAAGGCTAGGGCTCCCCTAGCCTTCAGGCTAGGGCACCCCTAGGCTTCAGGCTAGGGCTCCCCTAGGCTAAGGCTAGGGCTCCCCTAGCCTTCAGGCTAGGGCACCCCTAGGCTTCAGGCTAGGGCTCCCCTAGGCTAAGGCTAGGGCTCCCCTAGCCTTCAGGCTAGGGCACCCCTAGGCTTCAGGCTAGGGCTCCCCTAGGCTAAGGCTAGGGCTCCCCTAGCCTTCAGGCTAGGGCACCCCTAGGCTTCAGGCTAGGGCTCCCCTAGGCTAAGGCTAGGGCTCCCCTAGCCTTCAGGCTAGGGCACCCCTAGGCTTCAGGCTAGGGCTCCCCTAGGCTAAGGCTAGGGCTCCCCTAGCCTTCAGGCTAGGGCACCCCTAGGCTTCAGGCTAGGGCTCCCCTAGGCTAAGGCTAGGGCTCCCCTAGCCTTCAGGCTAGGGCACCCCTAGGCTTCAGGCTAGGGCTCCCCTAGGCTAAGGCTAGGGCTCCCCTAGCCTTCAGGCTAGGGCACCCCTAGGCTTCAGGCTAGGGCTCCCCTAGGCTAAGGCTAGGGCTCCCCTAGCCTTCAGGCTAGGGCACCCCTAGGCTTCAGGCTAGGGCTCCCCTAGGCTAAGGCTAGGGCTCCCCTAGCCTTCAGGCTAGGGCACCCCTAGGCTTCAGGCTAGGGCTCCCCTAGGCTAAGGCTAGGGCTCCCCTAGCCTTCAGGCTAGGGCACCCCTAGGCTTCAGGCTAGG
The DNA here is from genome assembly GCF_050624435.1 of Tenrec ecaudatus. Classification (NCBI taxonomy): domain Eukaryota; kingdom Metazoa; phylum Chordata; class Mammalia; order Afrosoricida; family Tenrecidae; genus Tenrec; species Tenrec ecaudatus. The sequence goes on from NW_027458965.1 coordinate 4,506, forward strand.
GCTCCCCTAGGCTAAGGCTAGGGCTCCCCTAGCCTTCAGGCTAGGGCACCCCTAGGCTTCAGGCTAGGGCTCCCCTAGGCTAAGGCTAGGGCTCCCCTAGCCTTCAGGCTAGGGCACCCCTAGGCTTTAGGCTAGGGCTCCCCTAGGCTAAGGCTAGGGCTCCCCTAGCCTTCAGGCTAGGGCACCCCTAGGCTTTAGGCTAGGGCTCCCCTAGGCTAAGGCTAGGGCTCCCCTAGCCTTCAGGCTAGGGCACCCCTAGGCTTTAGGCTAGGGCTCCCCTAGGCTAAGGCTAGGGCTCCCTAGCCTTCAGGCTAGGGCACCCCTAGGCTTTAGGCTAGGGCTCCCCTAGGCTAAGGCTAGGGCTCCCCTAGCCTTCAGGCTAGGGCACCCCTAGGCTTTAGGCTAGGGCTCCCCTAGGCTAAGGCTAGGGCTCCCCTAGCCTTCAGGCTAGGGCACCCCTAGGCTTTAGGCTAGGGCTCCCCTAGGCTAAGGCTAGGGCTCCCCTAGCCTTCAGGCTAGGGCACCCCTAGGCTTTAGGCTAGGGCTCCCCTAGGCTAAGGCTAGGGCTCCCCTAGCCTTCAGGCTAGGGCACCCCTAGGCTTTAGGCTAGGGCTCCCCTAGGCTAAGGCTAGGGCTCCCCTAGCCTTCAGGCTAGGGCACCCCTAGGCTTTAGGCTAGGGCTCCCCTAGGCTAAGGCTAGGGCTCCCCTAGCCTTCAGGCTAGGGCACCCCTAGGCTTTAGGCTAGGGCTCCCCTAGGCTAAGGCTAGGGCTCCCCTAGCCTTCAGGCTAGGGCACCCCTAGGCTTTAGGCTAGGGCTCCCCTAGGCTAAGGCTAGGGCTCCCCTAGCCTTCAGGCTAGGGCACCCCTAGGCTTTAGGCTAGGGCTCCCCTAGGCTAAGGCTAGGGCTCCCCTAGCCTTCAGGCTAGGGCACCCCTAGGCTTTAGGCTAGGGCTCCCCTAGGCTAAGGCTAGGGCTCCCCTAGCCTTCAGGCTAGGGCACCCCTAGGCTTTAGGCTAGGGCTCCCCTAGGCTAAGGCTAGGGCTCCCCTAGCCTTCAGGCTAGGGCACCCCTAGGCTTTAGGCTAGGGCTCCCCTAGGCTAAGGCTAGGGCTCCCCTAGCCTTCAGGCTAGGGCACCCCTAGGCTTTAGGCTAGGGCTCCCCTAGGCTAAGGCTAGGGCTCCCCTAGCCTTCAGGCTAGGGCACCCCTAGGCTTTAGGCTAGGGCTCCCCTAGGCTAAGGCTAGGGCTCCCCTAGCCTTCAGGCTAGGGCACCCCTAGGCTTTAGGCTAGGGCTCCCCTAGGCTAAGGCTAGGGCTCCCCTAGCCTTCAGGCTAGGGCACCCCTAGGCTTTAGGCTAGGGCTCCCCTAGGCTAAGGCTAGGGCTCCCCTAGCCTTCAGGCTAGGGCACCCCTAGGCTTTAGGCTAGGGCTCCCCTAGGCTAAGGCTAGGGCTCCCCTAGCCTTCAGGCTAGGGCACCCCTAGGCTTTAGGCTAGGGCTCCCCTAGGCTAAGGCTAGGGCTCCCCTAGCCTTCAGGCTAGGGCACCCCTAGGCTTTAGGCTAGGGCTCCCCTAGGCTAAGGCTAGGGCTCCCCTAGCCTTCAGGCTAGGGCACCCCTAGGCTTTAGGCTAGGGCTCCCCTAGGCTAAGGCTAGGGCTCCCCTAGCCTTCAGGCTAGGGCACCCCTAGGCTTTAGGCTAGGGCTCCCCTAGGCTAAGGCTAGGGCTCCCCTAGCCTTCAGGCTAGGGCACCCCTAGGCTTTAGGCTAGGGCTCCCCTAGGCTAAGGCTAGGGCTCCCCTAGCCTTCAGGCTAGGGCACCCTAGGCTTTGGCTAGGCTTTTCCTAGGCTAGGGCTCCCCTAGCCTTCAGGCTAGGGCACCCCTAGGCTTTAGGCTAGGGCTCCCCTAGGCTAAGGCTAGGGCTCCCCTAGCCTTCAGGCTAGGGCACCCCTAGGCTTTAGGCTAGGGCTCCCCTAGGCTAAGGCTAGGGCTCCCCTAGCCTTCAGGCTAGGGCACCCCTAGGCTTTAGGCTAGGGCTCCCCTAGGCTAAGGCTAGGGCTCCCCTAGCCTTCAGGCTAGGGCACCCCTAGGCTTTAGGCTAGGGCTCCCCTAGGCTAAGGCTAGGGCTCCCCTAGCCTTCAGGCTAGGGCACCCCTAGGCTTCAGGCTAGGGCTCCCCTAGGCTAAGGCTAGGGCTCCCCTAGCCTTCAGGCTAGGGCACCCCTAGGCTTCAGGCTAGGGCTCCCCTAGGCTAAGGCTAGGGCTCCCCTAGCCTTCAGGCTAGGGCACCCCTAGGCTTCAGGCTAGGGCTCCCCTAGGCTAAGGCTAGGGCTCCCCTAGCCTTCAGGCTAGGGCACCCCTAGGCTTCAGGCTAGGGCTCCCCTAGGCTAAGGCTAGGGCTCCCCTAGCCTTCAGGCTAGGGCACCCCTAGGCTTCAGGCTAGGGCTCCCCTAGGCTAAGGCTAGGGCTCCCCTAGCCTTCAGGCTAGGGCACCCCTAGGCTTCAGGCTAGGGCTCCCCTAGGCTAAGGCTAGGGCTCCCCTAGCCTTCAGGCTAGGGCACCCCTAGGCTTCAGGCTAGGGCTCCCCTAGGCTAAGGCTAGGGCTCCCCTAGCCTTCAGGCTAGGGCACCCCTAGGCTTCAGGCTAGGGCTCCCCTAGGCTAAGGCTAGGGCTCCCCTAGCCTTCAGGCTAGGGCACCCCTAGGCTTCAGGCTAGGGCTCCCCTAGGCTAAGGCTAGGGCTCCCCTAGCCTTCAGGCTAGGGCACCCCTAGGCTTCAGGCTAGGGCTCCCCTAGGCTAAGGCTAGGGCTCCCCTAGCCTTCAGGCTAGGGCACCCCTAGGCTTCAGGCTAGGGCTCCCCTAGGCTAAGGCTAGGGCTCCCCTAGCCTTCAGGCTAGGGCACCCCTAGGCTTCAGGCTAGGGCTCCCCTAGGCTAAGGCTAGGGCTCCCCTAGCCTTCAGGCTAGGGCACCCCTAGGCTTCAGGCTAGGGCTCCCCTAGGCTAAGGCTAGGGCTCCCCTAGCCTTCAGGCTAGGGCACCCCTAGGCTTCAGGCTAGGGCTCCCCTAGGCTAAGGCTAGGGCTCCCCTAGCCTTCAGGCTAGGGCACCCCTAGGCTTCAGGCTAGGGCTCCCCTAGGCTAAGGCTAGGGCTCCCCTAGCCTTCAGGCTAGGGCACCCCTAGGCTTCAGGCTAGGGCTCCCCTAGGCTAAGGCTAGGGCTCCCCTAGCCTTCAGGCTAGGGCACCCCTAGGCTTCAGGCTAGGGCTCCCCTAGGCTAAGGCTAGGGCTCCCCTAGCCTTCAGGCTAGGGCACCCCTAGGCTTCAGGCTAGGGCTCCCCTAGCCTTCAGGCTAGGGCACCCCTAGGCTTCAGGCTAGGGCTCCCCTAGGCTAAGGCTAGGGCTCCCCTAGCCTTCAGGCTAGGGCACCTCTAGGCTTCAGGCTAGGGCTCCCCTAGGCTAAGGCTAGGGCTCCCCTAGCCTTCAGGCTAGGGCACCCCTAGGCTTCAGGCTAGGGCTCCCCTAGGCTAAGGCTAGGGCTCCCCTAGCCTTCAGGCTAGGGCACCCCTAGGCTTCAGGCTAGGGCTCCCCTAGGCTAAGGCTAGGGCTCCCCTAGCCTTCAGGCTAGGGCACCCCTAGGCTTCAGGCTAGGGCTCCCCTAGGCTAAGGCTAGGGCTCCCCTAGCCTTCCGGCTAGGGCACCCCTAGGCTTCAGGCTAGGGCTCCCCTAGGCTAAGGCTAGGGCTCCCCTAGCCTTCCGGCTAGGGCACCCCTAGGCTTCAGGCTAGGGCTCCCCTAGGCTAAGGCTAGGGCTCCCCTAGCCTTCAGGCTAGGGCACCCCTAGGCTTTAGGCTAGGGCTCCCCTAGGCTAAGGCTAGGGCTCCCCTAGCCTTCAGGCTAGGGCACCCCTAGGCTTTAGGCTAGGGCTCCCCTAGGCTAAGGCTAGGGCTCCCCTAGCCTTCAGGCTAGGGCACCCCTAGGCTTTAGGCTAGGGCTCCCCTAGGCTAAGGCTAGGGCTCCCCTAGCCTTCAGGCTAGGGCACCCCTAGGCTTTAGGCTAGGGCTCCCCTAGGCTAAGGCTAGGGCTCCCCTAGCCTTCAGGCTAGGGCACCCCTAGGCTTTAGGCTAGGGCTCCCCTAGGCTAAGGCTAGGGCTCCCCTAGCCTTCAGGCTAGGGCACCCCTAGGCTTTAGGCTAGGGCTCCCCTAGGCTAAGGCTAGGGCTCCCCTAGCCTTCAGGCTAGGGCACCCCTAGGCTTTAGGCTAGGGCTCCCCTAGCCTTCAGGCTAGGGCACCCCTAGGCTTCAGGCTAGGGCTCCCCTAGGCTAAGGCTAGGGCTCCCCTAGCCTTCAGGCTAGGGCACCCCTAGGCTTCAGGCTAGGGCTCCCCTAGGCTAAGGCTAGGGCTCCCCTAGCCTTCAGGCTAGGGCACCCCTAGGCTTCAGGCTAGGGCTCCCCTAGGCTAAGGCTAGGGCTCCCCTAGCCTTCAGGCTAGGGCACCCCTAGGCTTCAGGCTAGGGCTCCCCTAGGCTAAGGCTAGGGCTCCCCTAGCCTTCAGGCTAGGGCACCCCTAGGCTTCAGGCTAGGGCTCCCCTAGGCTAAGGCTAGGGCTCCCCTAGCCTTCAGGCTAGGGCACCCCTAGGCTTCAGGCTAGGGCTCCCCTAGGCTAAGGCTAGGGCTCCCCTAGCCTTCCGGCTAGGGCACCCCTAGGCTTCAGGCTAGGGCTCCCCTTGGCTAAGGCTAGGGCTCCCCTAGCCTTCAGGCTAGGGCACCCCTAGGCTTTAGGCTAGGGCTCCCCTAGGCTAAGGCTCGGGCTCCCCTAGCCTTCAGGCTAGGGCACCCCTAGGCTTTAGGCTCCCCTAGGCTAAGGCTCGGGCTCCCCTAGCCTTCAGGCTAGGGCACCCCTAGGCTTTAGGCTCCCCTAGGCTAAGGCTCGGGCTCCCCTAGCCTTCAGGCTAGGGCACCCCTAGGCTTTAGGCTCCCCTAGGCTAAGGCTAGGGCTCCCCTAGCCTTCAGGCTAGGGCACCCCTAGGCTTTAGGCTCCCCTAGGCTAAGGCTAGGGCTCCCCTAGCCTTCAGGCTAGGGCACCCCTAGGCTTTAGGTTAGGGCTGCCCTAGGCTAAGGCTAGGGCTCCCCTAGCCTTCAGGCTAGGGCACCCCTAGGCTTTAGGCTCCCCTAGGCTAAGGCTAGGGCTCCCCTAGCCTTCAGGCTAGGGCACCCCTAGGCTTTAGGCTCCCCTAGGCTTAGGCTAGGGCTCCCCTAGCCTTCAGGCTAGGGCACCCCTAGGCTTTAGGCTCCCCTAGGCTAAGGCTAGGGCTCCCCTAGCCTTCAGGCTAGGGCACCCCTAGGCTTTAGGCTCCCCTAGGCTAAGGCTAGGGCTCCCCTAGCCTTCAGGCTAGGGCACCCCTAGGCTTTAGGCTCCCCTAGGCTAAGGCTAGGGCTCCCCTAGCCTTCAGGCTAGGGCACCCCTAGGCTTTAGGCTCCCCTAGGCTAAGGCTAGGGCTCCCCTAGCCTTCAGGCTAGGGCACCCCTAGGCTTTAGGCTCCCCTAGGCAAAGGCTAGGGCTCCCCTAGCCTTCAGGCTAGGGCACCCCTAGGCTTTAGGCTCCCCTAGGCTAAGGCTAGGGCTCCCCTAGCCTTCAGGCTAGGGCACCCCTAGGCTTTAGGCTCCCCTAGGCTAAGGCTAGGGCTCCCCTAGCCTTCAGGCTAGGGCACCCCTAGGCTTTAGGCTCCCCTAGGCTAAGGCTAGGGCTCCCCTAGCCTTCAGGCTAGGGCACCCCTAGGCTTTAGGCTAGGGCTCCCCTAGGCTAAGGCTAGGGCTCCCCTAGCCTTCAGGCTAGGGCACCCCTAGGCTTTAGGCTAGGGCTCCCCTAGGCTAAGGCTAGGGCTCCCCTAGCCTTCAGGCTAGGGCACCCCTAGGCTTTAGGCTAGGGCTCCCCTAGGCTAAGGCTAGGGCTCCCCTAGCCTTCAGGCTAGGGCACCCCTAGGCTTTAGGCTAGGGCTCCCCTAGGCTAAGGCTAGGGCTCCCCTAGCCTTCAGGCTAGGGCACCCCTAGGCTTTAGGCTAGGGCTCCCCTAGGCTAAGGCTAGGGCTCCCCTAGCCTTCAGGCTAGGGCACCCCTAGGCTTTAGGCTAGGGCTCCCCTAGGCTAAGGCTAGGGCTCCCCTAGCCTTCAGGCTAGGGCACCCCTAGGCTTTAGGCTAGGGCTCCCCTAGGCTAAGGCTAGGGCTCCCCTAGCCTTCAGGCTAGGGCACCCCTAGGCTTTAGGCTAGGGCTCCCCTAGGCTAAGGCTAGGGCTCCCCTAGCCTTCAGGCTAGGGCACCCCTAGGCTTTAGGCTAGGGCTCCCCTAGGCTAAGGCTAGGGCTCCCCTAGCCTTCAGGCTAGGGCACCCCTAGGCTTTAGGCTAGGGCTCCCCTAGGCTAAGGCTAGGGCTCCCCTAGCCTTCAGGCTAGGGCACCCCTAGGCTTTAGGCTAGGGCTCCCCTAGGCTAAGGCTAGGGCTCCCCTAGCCTTCAGGCTAGGGCACCCCTAGGCTTTAGGCTAGGGCTCCCCTAGGCTAAGGCTAGGGCTCCCCTAGCCTTCAGGCTAGGGCACCCCTAGGCTTTAGGCTAGGGCTCCCCTAGGCTAAGGCTAGGGCTCCCCTAGCCTTCAGGCTAGGGCACCCCTAGGCTTTAGGCTAGGGCTCCCCTAGGCTAAGGCTAGGGCTCCCCTAGCCTTCAGGCTAGGGCACCCCTAGGCTTTAGGCTAGGGCTCCCCTAGGCTAAGGCTAGGGCTCCCCTAGCCTTCAGGCTAGGGCACCCCTAGGCTTTAGGCTAGGGCTCCCCTAGGCTAAAGGCTAGGGCTCCCCTAGCCTTCAGGCTAGGGCACCCCTAGGCTTTAGGCTAGGGCTCCCCTAGGCTAAGGCTAGGGCTCCCCTAGCCTTCAGGCTAGGGCACCCCTAGGCTTTAGGCTAGGGCTCCCCTAGGCTAAGGCTAGGGCTCCCCTAGCCTTCAGGCTAGGGCACCCCTAGGCTTTAGGCTAGGGCTCCCCTAGGCTAAGGCTAGGGCTCCCCTAGCCTTCAGGCTAGGGCACCCCTAGGCTTTAGGCTAGGGCTCCCCTAGGCTAAGGCTAGGGCTCCCCTAGCCTTCAGGCTAGGGCACCCCTAGGCTTTAGGCTAGGGCTCCCCTAGGCTAAGGCTAGGGCTCCCCTAGCCTTCAGGCTAGGGCACCCCTAGGCTTTAGGCTAGGGCTCCCCTAGGCTAAGGCTAGGGCTCCCCTAGCCTTCAGGCTAGGGCACCCCTAGGCTTTAGGCTAGGGCTCCCCTAGGCTAAGGCTAGGGCTCCCCTAGCCTTCAGGCTAGGGCACCCCTAGGCTTTAGGCTAGGGCTCCCCTAGGCTAAGGCTAGGGCTCCCCTAGCCTTCAGGCTAGGGCACCCCTAGGCTTAGGCTAGGGCTCCCCTAGGCTAAGGCTAGGGCTCCCCTAGCCTTCAGGCTAGGGCACCCCTAGGCTTTAGGCTAGGGCTCCCCTAGGCTAAGGCTAGGGCTCCCCTAGCCTTCAGGCTAGGGCACCCCTAGGCTTTAGGCTCCCCTAGGCTAAGGCTAGGGCTCCCCTAGCCTTCAGGCTAGGGCACCCCTAGGCTTTAGGCTCCCCTAGGCTAAGGCTAGGGCTCCCCTAGCCTTCAGGCTAGGGCACCCCTAGGCTTTAGGCTCCCCTAGGCTAAGGCTAGGGCTCCCCTAGCCTTCAGGCTAGGGCACCCCTAGGCTTTAGGCTCCCCTAGGCTAAGGCTAGGGCTCCCCTAGCCTTCAGGCTAGGGCACCCCTAGGCTTTAGGCTCCCCTAGGCTAAGGCTAGGGCTCCCCTAGCCTTCAGGCTAGGGCACCCCTAGGCTTTAGGCTCCCCTAGGCTAAGGCTAGGGCTCCCCTAGCCTTCAGGCTAGGGCACCCCTAGGCTTTAGGCTCCCCTAGGCTAAGGCTAGGGCTCCCCTAGCCTTCAGGCTAGGGCACCCCTAGGCTTTAGGCTCCCCTAGGCTAAGGCTAGGGCTCCCCTAGCCTTCAGGCTAGGGCACCCCTAGGCTTTAGGCTAGGGCTCCCCTAGGCTAAGGCTAGGGCTCCCCTAGCCTTCAGGCTAGGGCACCCCTAGGCTTTAGGCTAGGGCTCCCCTAGGCTAAGGCTAGGGCTCCCCTAGCCTTCAGGCTAGGGCACCCCTAGGCTTTAGGCTAGGGCTCCCCTAGGCTAAGGCTAGGGCTCCCCTAGCCTTCAGGCTAGGGCACCCCTAGGCTTTAGGCTAGGGCTCCCCTAGGCTAAGGCTAGGGCTCCCCTAGCCTTCAGGCTAGGGCACCCCTAGGCTTTAGGCTAGGGCTCCCCTAGGCTAAGGCTAGGGCTCCCCTAGCCTTCAGGCTAGGGCACCCCTAGGCTTTAGGCTAGGGCTCCCCTAGGCTAAGGCTAGGGCTCCCCTAGCCTTCAGGCTAGGGCACCCCTAGGCTTTAGGCTAGGGCTCCCCTAGGCTAAGGCTAGGGCTCCCCTAGCCTTCAGGCTAGGGCACCCCTAGGCTTTAGGCTAGGGCTCCCCTAGGCTAAGGCTAGGGCTCCCCTAGCCTTCAGGCTAGGGCACCCCTAGGCTTTAGGCTAGGGCTCCCCTAGGCTAAGGCTAGGGCTCCCCTAGCCTTCAGGCTAGGGCACCCCTAGGCTTTAGGCTAGGGCTCCCCTAGGCTAAGGCTAGGGCTCCCCTAGCCTTCAGGCTAGGGCACCCCTAGGCTTTAGGCTAGGGCTCCCCTAGGCTAAGGCTAGGGCTCCCCTAGCCTTCAGGCTAGGGCACCCCTAGGCTTTAGGCTAGGGCTCCCCTAGGCTAAGGCTAGGGCTCCCCTAGCCTTCAGGCTAGGGCACCCCTAGGCTTTAGGCTAGGGCTCCCCTAGGCTAAGGCTAGGGCTCCCCTAGCCTTCAGGCTAGGGCACCCCTAGGCTTTAGGCTAGGGCTCCCCTAGGCTAAGGCTAGGGCTCCCCTAGCCTTCAGGCTAGGGCACCCCTAGGCTTTAGGCTAGGGCTCCCCTAGGCTAAGGCTAGGGCTCCCCTAGCCTTCAGGCTAGGGCACCCCTAGGCTTTAGGCTAGGGCTCCCCTAGGCTAAGGCTAGGGCTCCCCTAGCCTTCAGGCTAGGGCACCCCTAGGCTTTAGGCTAGGGCTCCCCTAGGCTAAGGCTAGGGCTCCCCTAGCCTTCAGGCTAGGGCACCCCTAGGCTTTAGGCTAGGGCTCCCCTAGGCTAAGGCTAGGGCTCCCCTAGCCTTCAGGCTAGGGCACCCCTAGGCTTTAGGCTAGGGCTCCCCTAGGCTAAGGCTAGGGCTCCCCTAGCCTTCAGGCTAGGGCACCCCTAGGCTTTAGGCTAGGGCTCCCCTAGGCTAAGGCTAGGGCTCCCCTAGCCTTCAGGCTAGGGCACCCCTAGGCTTTAGGCTAGGGCTCCCCTAGGCTAAGGCTAGGGCTCCCCTAGCCTTCAGGCTAGGGCACCCCTAGGCTTTAGGCTAGGGCTCCCCTAGGCTAAGGCTAGGGCTCCCCTAGCCTTCAGGCTAGGGCACCCCTAGGCTTTAGGCTAGGGCTCCCCTAGGCTAAGGCTAGGGCTCCCCTAGCCTTCAGGCTAGGGCACCCCTAGGCTTTAGGCTAGGGCTCCCCTAGGCTAAGGCTAGGGCTCCCCTAGCCTTCAGGCTAGGGCACCCCTAGGCTTTAGGCTAGGGCTCCCCTAGGCTAAGGCTAGGGCTCCCCTAGCCTTCAGGCTAGGGCACCCCTAGGCTTTAGGCTAGGGCTCCCCTAGGCTAAGGCTAGGGCTCCCCTAGCCTTCAGGCTAGGGCACCCCTAGGCTTTAGGCTAGGGCTCCCCTAGGCTAAGGCTAGGGCTCCCCTAGCCTTCAGGCTAGGGCACCCCTAGGCTTTAGGCTAGGGCTCCCCTAGGCTAAGGCTAGGGCTCCCCTAGCCTTCAGGCTAGGGCACCCCTAGGCTTTAGGCTAGGGCTCCCCTAGGCTAAGGCTAGGGCTCCCCTAGCCTTCAGGCTAGGGCACCCCTAGGCTTTAGGCTAGGGCTCCCCTAGGCTAAGGCTAGGGCTCCCCTAGCCTTCAGGCTAGGGCACCCCTAGGCTTTAGGCTAGGTCCCCTAGGCTAAGGCTAGGGCTCCCCTAGCCTTCAGGCTAGGGCACCCCTAGGCTTTAGGCTCCCCTAGGCTAAGGCTAGGGCTCCCCTAGCCTTCAGGCTAGGGCACCCCTAGGCTTTAGGCTCCCCTAGGCTAAGGCTAGGGCTCCCCTAGCCTTCAGGCTAGGGCACCCCTAGGCTTTAGGCTCCCCTAGGCTAAGGCTAGGGCTCCCCTAGCCTTCAGGCTAGGGCACCCCTAGGCTTTAGGCTCCCCTAGGCTAAGGCTAGGGCTCCCCTAGCCTTCAGGCTAGGGCACCCCTAGGCTTTAGGCTCCCCTAGGCTAAGGCTAGGGCTCCCCTAGCCTTCAGGCTAGGGCACCCCTAGGCTTTAGGCTAGCTCCCCTAGGCTAAGGCTAGGGCTCCCCTAGCCTTCAGGCTAGGGCACCCCTAGGCTTTAGGCTCCCCTAGGCTAAGGCTAGGGCTCCCCTAGCCTTCAGGCTAGGGCACCCCTAGGCTTTAGGCTCCCCTAGGCTAAGGCTAGGGCTCCCCTAGCCTTCAGGCTAGGGCACCCCTAGGCTTTAGGCTCGGGCTCCCTAGGCTAAGGCTAGGGCTCCCCTAGCCTTCAGGCTAGGGCACCCCTAGGCTTTAGGCTCCCCTAGGCTAAGGCTAGGGCTCCCCTAGCCTTCAGGCTAGGGCACCCCTAGGCTTTAGGCTCGGGCTCCCCTAGGCTAAGGCTAGGGCTCCCCTAGCCTTCAGGCTAGGGCACCCCTAGGCTTTAGGCTCCCCTAGGCTAAGGCTAGGGCTCCCCTAGCCTTCAGGCTAGGGCACCCCTAGGCTTTAGGCTCGGGCTCCCCTAGGCTAAGGCTAGGGCTCCCCTAGCCTTCAGGCTAGGGCACCCCTAGGCTTTAGGCTCCCCTAGGCTAAGGCTAGGGCTCCCCTAGCCTTCAGGCTAGGGCACCCCTAGGCTTTAGGCTCGGGCTCCCCTAGGCTAAGGCTAGGGCTCCCCTAGCCTTCAGGCTAGGGCACCCCTAGGCTTTAGGCTCCCCTAGGCTAAGGCTAGGGCTCCCCTAGCCTTCAGGCTAGGGCACCCCTAGGCTTTAGGCTCGGGCTCCCCTAGGCTAAGGCTAGGGCTCCCTAGCCTTCAGGCTAGGGCACCCCTAGGCTTTAGGCTCCCCTAGGCTAAGGCTAGGGCTCCCCTAGCCTTCAGGCTAGGGCACCCCTAGGCTTTAGGCTCGGGCTCCCCTAGGCTAAGGCTAGGGCTCCCCTAGCCTTCAGGCTAGGGCACCCCTAGGCTTTAGGCTCCCCTAGGCTAAGGCTAGGGCTCCCCTAGCCTTCAGGCTAGGGCACCCCTAGGCTTTAGGCTCGGGCTCCCCTAGGCTAAGGCTAGGGCTCCCCTAGCCTTCAGGCTAGGGCACCCCTAGGCTTTAGGCTCCCCTAGGCTAAGGCTAGGGCTCCCCTAGCCTTCAGGCTAGGGCACCCCTAGGCTTTAGGCTCGGGCTCCCCTAGGCTAAGGCTAGGGCTCCCCTAGCCTTCAGGCTAGGGCACCCCTAGGCTTTAGGCTCCCCTAGGCTAAGGCTAGGGCTCCCCTAGCCTTCAGGTTAGGGCACCCCTAGGCTTTAGGCTCGGGCTCCCCTAGGCTAAGGCTAGGGCTCCCCTAGCCTTCAGGCTAGGGTACCCCTAGGCTTTAGGCTCCCCTAGGCTAAGGCTTGGGCTCCCCTAGCCTTCAGGCTAGGGCACCCCTAGGCTTTAGGCTCGGGCTCCCCTAGGCTAAGGCTAGGGCTCCCCTAGCCTTCAGGCTAGGGCACCCCTAGGCTTTAGGCTCCCCTAGGCTAAGGCTAGGGCTCCCCTAGCCTTCAGGCTAGGGCACCCCTAGGCTTTAGGCTCGGGCTCCCCTAGGCTAAGGCTAGGGCTCCCCTAGCCTTCAGGCTAGGGCACCCCTAGGCTTTAGGCTAGGCTCCCCTAGGCTAAGGCTAGGGCTCCCCTAGCCTTCAGGCTAGGGCACCCCTAGGCTTTAGGCTCGGGCTCCCCTAGGCTAAGGCTAGGGCTCCCCTAGCCTTCAGGCTAGGGCACCCCTAGGCTTTAGGCTCCCCTAGGCTAAGGCTAGGGCTCCCCTAGCCTTCAGGCTAGGGCACCCCTAGGCTTTAGGCTCGGGCTCCCCTAGGCTAAGGCTAGGGCTCCCCTAGCCTTCAGGCTAGGGCACCCCTAGGCTTTAGGCTCCCCTAGGCTAAGGCTAGGGCTCCCCTAGCCTTCAGGCTAGGGCACCCCTAGGCTTTAGGCTCGGGCTCCCCTAGGCTAAGGCTAGGGCTCCCCTAGCCTTCAGGCTAGGGCACCCCTAGGCTTTAGGCTCCCCTAGGCTAAGGCTAGGGCTCCCCTAGCCTTCAGGCTAGGGCACCCCTAGGCTTTAGGCTCCCCTAGGCTAAGGCTAGGGCTCCCCTAGCCTTCAGGCTAGGGCACCCCTAGGCTTTAGGCTCGGGCTCCCCTAGGCTAAGGCTAGGGCTCCCCTAGCCTTCAGGCTAGGGCACCCCTAGGCTTTAGGCTCCCCTAGGCTAAGGCTAGGGCTCCCCTAGCCTTCAGGCTAGGGCACCCCTAGGCTTTAGGCTCGGGCTCCCCTAGGCTAAGGCTAGGGCTCCCCTAGCCTTCAGGCTAGGGCACCCCTAGGCTTTAGGCTCCCCTAGGCTAAGGCTAGGGCTCCCCTAGCCTTCAGGCTAGCGCACCCCTAGGCTTTAGGCTCGGGCTCCCTAGGCTAAGGCTAGGGCTCCCCTAGCCTTCAGGCTAGGGCACCCCTAGGCTTTAGGCTCCCCTAGGCTAAGGCTAGGGCTCCCCTAGCCTTCAGGCTAGGGCACCCCTAGGCTTTAGGCTCGGGCTCCCCTAGGCTAAGGCTAGGGCTCCCCTAGCCTTCAGGCTAGGGCAACCCTAGGCTTTAGGCTCCCCTAGGCTAAGGCTAGGACTCCCATAGCCTTCAGGCTAGGGCACCCCTAGGCTTTAGGCTCGGGCTCCCTAGGCTAAGGCTAGGGCTCCCCTAGCCTTCAGGCTAGGGCACCCCTAGGCTTTAGGCTCCCCTAGGCTAAGGCTAGGGCTCCCCTAGCCTTCAGGCTAGGGCACCCCTAGGCTTTAGGCTCGGGCTCCCCTAGGCTAAGGCTAGGGCTCCCCTAGCCTTCAGGCTAGGGCACCCCTAGGCTTTAGGCTCCCCTAGGCTAAGGCTAGGGCTCCCCTAGCCTTCAGGCTAGGGCACCCCTAGGCTTTAGGCTCGGGCTCCCCTAGGCTAAGGCTAGGGCTCCCCTAGCCTTCAGGCTAGGGCACCCCTAGGCTTTAGGCTCCCCTAGGCTAAGGCTAGGGCTCCCCTAGCCTTCAGGCTAGGGCACCCCTAGGCTTTAGGCTCGGGCTCCCCTAGGCTAAGGCTAGGGCTCCCCTAGCCTTCAGGCTAGGGCACCCCTAGGCTTTAGGCTCCCCTAGGCTAAGGCTAGGGCTCCCCTAGCCTTCAGGCTAGGGCACCCCTAGGCTTTAGGCTCGGGCTCCCCTAGGCTAAGGCTAGGGCTCCCCTAGCCTTCAGGCTAGGGCACCCCTAGGCTTTAGGCTCCCCTAGGCAAAGGCTAGGGCTCCCCTAGCCTTCAGGCTAGGGCACCCCTAGGCTTTAGGCTCGGGCTACCCTAGGCTAAGGCTAGGGCTCCCCTAGCCTTCAGGCTAGGGCACCCCTAGGCTTTAGGCTCCCCTAGGCTAAGGCTAGGGCTCCCCTAGCCTTCAGGCTAGGGCACCCCTAGGCTTTAGGCTCGGGCTCCCCTAGGCTAAGGCTAGGGCTCCCCTAGCCTTCAGGCTAGGGCACCCCTAGGCTTTAGGCTCCCCTAGGCTAAGGCTAGGGCTCCCCTAGCCTTCAGGCTAGGGCACCCCTAGGCTTTAGGCTCGGGCTCCCCTAGGCTAAGGCTAGGGCTCCCCTAGCCTTCAGGCTAGGGCACCCCTAGGCTTTAGGCTCCCCTAGGCTAAGGCTAGGGCTCCCCTAGCCTTCAGGCTAGGGCACCCCTAGGCTTTAGGCTCGGGCTCCCCTAGGCTAAGGCTAGGGCTCCCCTAGCCTTCAGGCTAGGGCACCCCTAGGCTTTAGGCTCCCCTAGGCTAAGGCTAGGGCTCCCCTAGCCTTCAGGCTAGGGCACCCCTAGGCTTTAGGCTCGGGCTCCCCTAGGATAAGGCTAGGGCTCCCCTAGCCTTCAGGCTAGGGCACCCCTAGGCTTTAGGCTCCCCTAGGCTAAGGCTAGGGCTCCCCTAGCCTTCAGGCTAGGGCACCCCTAGGCTTTAGGCTCGGGCTCCCCTAGGCTAAGGCTAGGGCTCCCCTAGCCTTCAGGCTAGGGCACCCCTAGGCTTTAGGCTCCCCTAGGCTAAGGCTAGGGCTCCCCTAGCCTTCAGGCTAGGGCACCCCTAGGCTTTAGGCTCGGGCTCCCCTAGGCTAAGGCTAGGGCTCCCCTAGCCTTCAGGCTAGGGCACCCCTAGGCTTTAGGCTCCCCTAGGCTAAGGCTAGGGCTCCCCTAGCCTTCAGGCTAGGGCACCCCTAGGCTTTAGGCTCGGGCTCCCCTAAGATAAGGCTAGGGCTCCCCTAGCCTTCAGGCTAGGGCACCCCTAGGCTTTAGGCTCCCCTAGGCTAAGGCTAGGGCTCCCCTAGCCTTCAGGCTAGGGCACCCCTAGGCTTTAGGCTCGGGCTCCCCTAGGCTAAGGCTAGGGCTCCCCTAGCCTTCAGGCTAGGGCACCCCTAGGCTTTAGGCTCCCCTAGGCTAAGGCTAGGGCTCCCCTAGCCTTCAGGCTAGGGCACCCCTAGGCTTTAGGCTCGGGCTCCCCTAGGCTAAGGCTAGGGCTCCCCTAGCCTTCAGGCTAGGGCACCCCTAGGCTTTAGGCTCCCCTAGGCTAAGGCTAGGGCTCCCCTAGCCTTCAGGCTAGGGCACCCCTAGGCTTTAGGCTCGGGCTCCCCTAGGCTAAGGCTAGGGCTCCCCTAGCCTTCAGGCTAGGGCACCCCTAGGCTTTAGGCTCCCCTAGGCTAAGGCTAGGGCTCCCCTAGCCTTCAGGCTAGGGCACCCCTAGGCTTTAGGCTCGGGCTCCCCTAGGCTAAGGCTAGGGCTCCCCTAGCCTTCAGGCTAGGGCACCCCTAGGCTTTAGGCTCCCCTAGGCTAAGGCTAGGGCTCCCCTAGCCTTCAGGCTAGGGCACCCCTAGGCTTTAGGCTCGGGCTCCCCTAGGCTAAGGCTAGGGCTCCCCTAGCCTTCAGGCTAGGGCACCCCTAGGCTTTAGGCTCCCCTAGGCTAAGGCTAGGGCTCCCCTAGCCTTCAGGCTAGGGCACCCCTAGGCTTTAGGCTCGGGCTCCCCTAGGCTAAGGCTAGGGCTCCCCTAGCCTTCAGGCTAGGGCACCCCTAGGCTTTAGGCTCCCCTAGGCTAAGGCTAGGGCTCCCCTAGCCTTCAGGCTAGGGCACCCCTAGGCTTTAGGCTCCCCTAGGCTAAGGCTAGGGCTCCCCTAGCCTTCAGGCTAGGGCACCCCTAGGCTTTAGGCTCGGGCTCCCCTAGGCTAAGGCTAGGGCTCCCCTAGCCTTCAGGCTAGGGCACCCCTAGGCTTTAGGCTCCCCTAGGCTAAGGCTAGGGCTCCCCTAGCCTTCAGGCTAGGGCACCCCTAGGCTTTAGGCTCGGGCTCCCCTAGGCTAAGGCTAGGGCTCCCCTAGCCTTCAGGCTAGGGCACCCCTAGGCTTTAGGCTCCCCTAGGCTAAGGCTAGGGCTCCCCTAGCCTTCAGGCTAGGGCACCCCTAGGCTTTAGGCTCGGGCTCCCCTAGGCTAAGGCTAGGGCTCCCCTAGCCTTCAGGCTAGGGCACCCCTAGGCTTTAGGCTCCCGTAGGCTAAGGCTAGGGCTCCCTAGCCTTCAGGCTAGGGCACCCCTAGGCTTTAGGCTCGGGCTCCCCTAGGCTAAGGCTAGGGCTCCCCTAGCCTTCAGGCTAGGGCACCCCTAGGCTTTAGGCTCCCCTAGGCTAAGGCTAGGGCTCCCCTAGCCTTCAGGCTAGGGCACCCCTAGGCTTTAGCCTCGGGCTCCCCTAGGCTAAGGCTAGGGCTCCCCTAGCCTTCAGGCTAGGGCACCCCTAGGCTTTAGGCTCCCCTAGGCTAAGGCTAGGGCTCCGCTAGCCTTCAGGCTAGGGCACCCCTAGGCTTTAGGCTCGGGCTCCCCTAGGCTAAGGCTAGGGCTCCCCTAGCCTTCAGGCTAGGGCACCCCTAGGCTTTAGGCTCCCCTAGGCTAAGGCTAGGGCTCCCCTAGCCTTCAGGCTAGGGCACCCCTAGGCTTTAGGCTCGGGCTCCCCTAGGCTAAGGCTAGGGCTCCCCTAGCCTTCAGGCTAGGGCACCCCTAGGCTTTAGGCTCCCCTAGGCTAAGGCTAGGGCTCCCCTAGCCTTCAGGCTAGGGCACCCCTAGGCTTTAGGCTCGGGCTCCCCTAGGCTAAGGCTAGGGCTCCCCTAGCCTTCAGGCTAGGGCACCCCTAGGCTTTAGGCTCCCCTAGGCTAAGGCTAGGGCTCCCCTAGCCTTCAGGCTAGGGCACCCCTAGGCTTTAGGCTCGGGCTCCCCTAGGCTAAGGCTAGGGCTCCCCTAGCCTTCAGGCTAGGGCACCCCTAGGCTTTAGGCACCCCTAGGCTAAGGCTAGGGCTCCCCTAGCCTTCAGGCTAGGGCACCCCTAGGCTTTAGGCTCGGGCTCCCCTAGGCTAAGGCTAGGGCTCCCCTAGCCTTCAGGCTAGGGCACCCCTAGGCTTTAGGCTCCCCTAGGCTAAGGCTAGGGCTCCCCTAGCCTTCAGGCTAGGGCACCCCTAGGCTTTAGGCTCGGGCTCCCCTAGGCTAAGGCTAGGGCTCCCCTAGCCTTCAGGCTAGGGCACCCCTAGGCTTTAGGCTCCCCTAGGCTAAGGCTAGGGCTCCCCTAGCCTTCAGGCTAGGGCACCCCTAGGCTTTAGGCTCGGGCTCCCCTAGGCTAAGGCTAGGGCTCCCCTAGCCTTCAGGCTAGGGCACCCCTAGGCTTTAGGCTCCCCTAGGCTAAGGCTAGGGCTCCCCTAGCCTTCAGGCTAGGGCACCCCTAGGCTTTAGGCTCGGGCTCCCCTAGGCTAAGGCTAGGGCTCCCCTAGCCTTCAGGCTAGGGCACCCCTAGGCTTTAGGCTCCCCTAGGCTAAGGCTAGGGCTCCCCTAGCCTTCAGGCTAGGGCACCCCTAGGCTTTAGGCTCGGGCTCCCCTAGGCTAAGGCTAGGGCTCCCCTAGCCTTCAGGCTAGGGCACCCCTAGGCTTTAGGCTCCCCTAGGCTAAGGCTAGGGCTCCCCTAGCCTTCAGGCTAGGGCACCCCTAGGCTTTAGGCTCGGGCTCCCCTAGGCTAAGGCTAGGGCTCCCCTAGCCTTCAGGCTAGGGCACCCCTAGGCTTTAGGCTCCCCTAGGCTAAGGCTAGGGCTCCCCTAGCCTTCAGGCTAGGGCACCCCTAGGCTTTAGGCTCGGGCTCCCCTAGGCTAAGGCTAGGGCTCCCCTAGCCTTCAGGCTAGGGCACCCCTAGGCTTTAGGCTCCCCTAGGCTAAGGCTAGGGCTCCCCTAGCCTTCAGGCTAGGGCACCCCTAGGCTTTAGGCTCGGGCTCCCCTAGGCTAAGGCTAGGGCCCCCCTAGCCTTCAGGCTAGGGCACCCCTAGGCTTTAGGCTCCCCTAGGCTAAGGCTAGGGCTCCCCTAGCCTTCAGGCTAGGGCACCCCTAGGCTTTAGGCTCGGGCTCCCCTAGGCTAAGGCTAGGGCTCCCCTAGCCTTCAGGCTAGGGCACCCCTAGGCTTTAGGCTCCCCTAGGCTAAGGCTAGGGCTCCCCTAGCCTTCAGGCTAGGGCACCCCTAGGCTTTAGGCTCGGGCTCCCCTAGGCTAAGGCTAGGGCTCCCCTAGCCTTCAGGCTAGGGCACCCCTAGGCTTTAGGCTCCCCTAGGCTAAGGCTAGGGCTCCCCTAGCCTTCAGGCTAGGGCACCCCTAGGCTTTAGGCTCGGGCTCCCCTAGGCTAAGGCTAGGGCTCCCCTAGCCTTCAGGCTAGGGCACCCCTAGGCTTTAGGCTCCCCTAGGCTAAGGCTAGGGCTCCCCTAGCCTTCAGGCTAGGGCACCCCTAGGCTTTAGGCTCGGGCTCCCCTAGGCTAAGGTTAGGGCTCCCCTAGCCTTCAGGCTAGGGCACCCCTAGGCTTTAGGCTCCCCTAGGCTAAGGCTAGGGCTCCCCTAGCCTTCAGGCTAGGGCACCCCTAGGCTTTAGGCTCGGGCTCCCCTAGGCTAAGGCTAGGGCTCCCCTAGCCTTCAGGCTAGGGCACCCCTAGGCTTTAGGCTCCCCTAGGCTAAGGCTAGGGCTCCCCTAGCCTTCAGGCTAGGGCACCCCTAGGCTTTAGGCTCGGGCTCCCCTAGGCTAAGGCTAGGGCTCCCCTAGCCTTCAGGCTAGGGCACCCCTAGGCTTTAGGCTCCCCTAGGCTAAGGCTAGGGCTCCCCTAGCCTTCAGGCTAGGGCACCCCTAGGCTTTAGGCTCGGGCTCCCCTAGGCTAAGGCTAGGGCTCCCCTAGCCTTCAGGCTAGGGCACCCCTAGGCTTTAGGCTCCCCTAGGCTAAGGCTAGGGCTCCCCTAGCCTTCAGGCTAGGGCACCCCTAGGCTTTAGGCTCCGGCTCCCCTAGGCTAAGGCTAGGGCTCCCCTAGCCTTCAGGCTAGGGCACCCCCCCTAGGCTTTAGGCTCCCCTAGGCTAAGGCTAGGGCTCCCCTAGCCTTCAGGTAGGGCACCCCTAGGCTTTAGGCTCGGGCTCCCCTAGGCTAAGGCTAGGGCTCCCCTAGCCTTCAGGCTAGGGCACCCCTAGGCTTTAGGCTCCCCTAGGCTAAGGCTAGGGCTCCCCTAGCCTTCAGGCTAGGGCACCCCTAGGCTTTAGGCTCGGGCTCCCCTAGGCTAAGGCTAGGGCTCCCCTAGCCTTCAGGCTAGGGCACCCTAGGCTTTAGGCTCCCCTAGGCTAAGGCTAGGGCTCCCCTAGCCTTCAGGCTAGGGCACCCCTAGGCTTTAGGCTCGGGCTCCCCTAGGCTAAGGCTAGGGCTCCCCTAGCCTTCAGGCTAGGGCACCCCTAGGCTTTAGGCTCCCCTAGGCTAAGGCTAGGGCTCCCCTAGCCTTCAGGCTAGGGCACCCCTAGGCTTTAGGCTCGGGCTCCCCTAGGCTAAGGCTAGGGCTCCCCTAGCCTTCAGGCTAGGGCACCCCTAGGCTTTAGGCTCCCCTAGGCTAAGGCTAGGGCTCCCCTAGCCTTCAGGCTAGGGCACCCCTAGGCTTTAGGCTCGGGCTCCCCTAGGCTAAGGCTAGGGCTCCCCTAGCCTTCAGGCTAGGGCACCCCTAGGCTTTAGGCTCCCCTAGGCTAAGGCTAGGGCTCCCCTAGCCTTCAGGCTAGGGCACCCCTAGGCTTTAGGCTCGGGCTCCCCTAGGCTAAGGCTAGGGCTCCCCTAGCCTTCAGGCTAGGGCACCCCTAGGCTTTAGGCTCCCCTAGGCTAAGGCTAGGGCTCCCCTAGCCTTCAGGCTAGGGCACCCCTAGGCTTTAGGCTCGGGCTCCCTAGGCTAAGGCTAGGGCTCCCCTAGCCTTCAGGCTAGGGCACCCCTAGGCTTTAGGCTCCCCTAGGCTAAGGCTAGGGCTCCCCTAGCCTTCAGGCTAGGGCACCCCTAGGCTTTAGGCTCGGGCTCCCCTAGGCTAAGGCTAGGGCTCCCCTAGCCTTCAGGCTAGGGCACCCCTAGGCTTTAGGCTCGGGCTCCCCTAGGCTAAGGCTAGGGCTCCCCTAGCCTTCAGGCTAGGGCACCCCTAGGCTTTAGGCTCCCCTAGGCTAAGGCTAGGGCTCCCCTAGCCTTCAGGCTAGGGCACCCCTAGGCTTTAGGCTCGGGCTCCCCTAGGCTAAGGCTAGGGCTCCCCTAGCCTTCAGGCTAGGGCACCCCTAGGCTTTAGGCTCCCCTAGGCTAAGGCTAGGGCTCCCCTAGCCTTCAGGCTAGGGCACCCCTAGGCTTTAGGCTCGGGCTCCCCTAGGCTAAGGCTAGGGCTCCCCTAGCCTTCAGGCTAGGGCACCCCTAGGCTTTAGGCTCCCCTAGGCTAAGGCTAGGGCTCCCCTAGCCTTCAGGCTAGGGCACCCCTGGGCTTTAGGCTCGGGCTCCCCTAGGCTAAGGCTAGGGCTCCCCTAGCCTTCAGGCTAGGGCACCCCTGGGCTTTAGGCTCCCCTAGGCTAAGGCTAGGGCTCCCCTAGCCTTCAGGCTAGGGCACCCCTGGGCTTTAGGCTCGGGCTCCCCTAGGCTAAGGCTAGGGCTCCCCTAGCCTTCAGGCTAGGGCACCCCTGGGCTTTAGGCTCCCCTAGGCTAAGGCTAGGGCTCCCCTAGCCTTCAGGCTAGGGCACCCCTGGGCTTTAGGCTCGGGCTCCCCTAGGCTAAGGCTAGGGCTCCCCTAGCCTTCAGGCTAGGGCACCCCTGGGCTTTAGGCTCCCCTAGGCTAAGGCTAGGGCTCCCCTAGCCTTCAGGCTAGGGCACCCCTGGGCTTTAGGCTCGGGCTCCCTAGGCTAAGGCTAGGGCTCCCCTAGCCTTCAGGCTAGGGCACCCCTGGGCTTTAGGCTCCCCTAGGCTAAGGCTAGGGCTCCCCTAGCCTTCAGGCTAGGGCACCCCTGGGCTTTAGGCTCGGGCTCCCCTAGGCTAAGGCTAGGGCTCCCCTAGCCTTCAGGCTAGGGCACCCCTGGGCTTTAGGCTCCCCTAGGCTAAGGCTAGGGCTCCCCTAGCCTTCTGGCTAGGGCACCCCTGGGCTTTAGGCTCGGGCTCCCCTAGGCTAAGGCTAGGGCTCCCCTAGCCTTCAGGCTAGGGCACCCCTGGGCTTTAGGCTCCCCTAGGCTAAGGCCAGGGCTCCCCTAGCCTTCAGGCTAGGGCACCCCTGGGCTTTAGGCTCGGGCTCCCCTAGGCTAAGGCTAGGGCTCCCCTAGCCTTCAGGCTAGGGCACCCCTGGGCTTTAGGCTCCCCTAGGCTAAGGCTAGGGCTCCCCTAGCCTTCAGGCTAGGGCACCCCTGGCTTTAGGCTCGGGCTCCCCTAGGCTAAGGCTAGGGCTCCCCTACCCTTCAGGCTAGGGCACCCCTGGGCTTCAGGCTCCCCTAGGCTAAGGCTAGGGCTCCCCTAGCCTTCAGGCTAGGGCACCCCTGGGCTTTAGGCTCGGGCTCCCCTAGGCTAAGGCTAGGGCTCCCCTAGCCTTCAGGCTAGGGCACCCCTGGGCTTTAGGATCCCCTAGGCTAAGGCTAGGGCTCCCCTAGCCTTCAGGCTAGGGCACCCCTGGGCTTTAGGCTCGGGCTCCCCTAGGCTAAGGCTAGGGCTCCCCTAGCCTTCAGGCTAGGGCACCCCTGGGCTTTAGGCTCCCCTAGGCTAAGGCTAGGGCTCCCCTAGCCTTCAGGCTAGGGCACCCCTGGGCTTTAGGCTCGGGCTCCCCTAGGCTAAGGCTAGGGCTCCCCTAGCCTTCAGGCTAGGGCACCCCTGGGCTTTAGGCTCCCCTAGGCTAAGGCTAGGGCTCCCCTAGCCTTCAGGCTAGGGCACCCGTGGGCTTTAGGCTCGGGCTCCCCTAGGCTAAGGCTAGGGCTCCCCTAGCCTTCAGGCTAGGGCACCCCTGGGCTTTAGGCTCCCCTAGGCTAAGGCTAGGGCTCCCCTAGCCTTCAGCCTAGGGCACCCCTGGGCTTTAGGCTCGGGCTCCCCTAGGCTAAGGCTAGGGCTCCCCTAGCCTTCAGGCTAGGGCACCCCTGGGCTTTAGGCTCCCCTAGGCTAAGGCTAGGGCTCCCCTAGCCTTCAGGCTAGGGCACCCCTGGGCTTTAGGCTCGGGCTCCCCTAGGCTAAGGCTAGGGCTCCCCTAGCCTTCAGGCTAGGGCACCCCTGGGCTTTAGGCTCCCCTAGGCTAAGGCTAGGGCTCCCCTAGCCTTCAGGCTAGGGCACCCCTGGGCTTTAGGCTCGGGCTCCCCTAGGCTAAGGCTAGGGCTTCCCTAGCCTTCAGGCTAGGGCACCCCTGGGCTTTAGGCTCCCCTAGGCTAAGGCTAGGGCTCCCCTAGCCTTCAGGCTAGGGCACCCCTGGGCTTTAGGCTCGGGCTCCCCTAGGCTAAGGCTAGGGCTCCCCTAGCCTTCAGGCTAGGGCACCCCTGGGCTTTAGGCTCCCCTAGGCTAAGGCTAGGGCTCCCCTAGCCTTCAGGCTAGGGCACCCCTGGGCTTTAGGCTCGGGCTCCCCTAGGCTAAGGCTAGGGCTCCCCTAGCCTTCAGGCTAGGGCACCCCTGGGCTTTAGGCTCCCCTAGCCTAAGGCTAGGGCTCCCCTAGCCTTCAGGCTAGGGCACCCCTGGGCTTTAGGCTCGGGCTCCCCTAGGCTAAGGCTAGGGCTCCCCTAGCCTTCAGGCTAGGGCACCCCTGGGCTTTAGGCTCCCCTAGGCTAAGGCTAGGGCTCCCCTAGCCTTCAGGCTAGGGCACCCCTGGGCTTTAGGCTCGGGCTCCCCTAGGCTAAGGCTAGGGCTCCCCTAGCCTTCAGGCTAGGGCACCCCTGGGCTTTAGGCTCCCCTAGGCTAAGGCTAGGGCTCCCCTAGCCTTCAGGCTAGGGCACCCCTGGGCTTTAGGCTCCCCTAGGCTAAGGCTAGGGCTCCCCTAGCCTTCAGGCTAGGGCACCCCTGGGCTTTAGGCTCGGGCTCCCCTAGGCTAAGGCTAGGGCTCCCCTAGCCTTCAGGCTAGGGCACCCCTGGGCTTTAGGCTCCCCTAGGCTAAGGCTAGGGCTCCCCTAGCCTTCAGGCTAGGGCACCCCTGGGCTTTAGGCTCGGGCTCCCCTAGGCTAAGGCTAGGGCTCCCCTAGTCTTCAGGCTAGGGCACCCCTGGGCTTTAGGCTCCCCTAGGCTAAGGCTAGGGCTCCCCTAGCCTTCAGGCTAGGGCAACCCCTGGGCTTTAGGCTCGGGCTCCCCTAGGCTAAGGCTAGGGCTCCCCTAGCCTTCAGGCTAGGGCACCCCTGGGCTTTAGGCTCCCCTAGGCTAAGGCTAGGGCTCCCCTAGCCTTCAGGCTAGGGCACCCCTGGGCTTTAGGCTCGGGCTCCCCTAGGCTAAGGCTAGGGCTCCCCTAGCCTTCAGGCTAGGGCACCCCTGGGCTTTAGGCTCCCCTAGGCTAAGGCTAGGGCTCCCCTAGCCTTCAGGCTAGGGCACCCCTGGGCTTTAGGCTCGGGCTCCCCTAGGCTAAGGCTAGGGCTCCCCTAGCCTTCAGGCTAGGGCACCCCTGGGCTTTAGGCTCCCCTAGGCTAAGGCTAGGGCTCCCCTAGCCTTCAGGCTAGGGCACCCCTGGGCTTTAGGCTCGGGCTCCCCTAGGCTAAGGCTTGGGCTCCCCTAGCCTTCAGGCTAGGGCACCCCTGGGCTTTAGGCTCCCCTAGGCTAAGACTAGGGCTCCCCTAGCCTTCAGGCTAGGGCACCCCTGGGCTTTAGGCTCGGGCTCCCCTAGGCTAAGGCTAGGGCTCCCCTAGCCTTCAGGCTAGGGCACCCCTGGGCTTTAGGCTCCCCTAGGCTAAGGCTAGGGCTCCCCTAGCCTTCAGGCTAGGGCACCCCTGGGCTTTAGGCTCGGGCTCCCCTAGGCTAAGGCTAGGGCTCCCCTAGCCTTCAGGCTAGGGCACCCCTGGGCTTTAGGCTCCCCTAGGCTAAGGTTAGGGCTCCCCTAGCCTTCAGGCTAGGGCACCCCTGGGCTTTAGGCTCGGGCTCCCCTAGGCTAAGGCTAGGGCTCCCCTAGCCTTCAGGCTAGGGCACCCTTGGGCTTTAGGCTCCCCTAGGCTAAGGCTAGGGCTCCCCTAGCCTTCAGGCTAGGGCACCCCTGGGCTTTAGGCTCGGGCTCCCCTAGGCTAAGGCTAGGGCTCCCCTAGCCTTCAGGCTAGGGCACCCCTGGGCTTTAGGCTCCCCTAGGCTAAGGCTAGGGCTCCCCTAGCCTTCAGGCTAGGGCACCCCTGGGCTTTAGGCTCGGGCTCCCCTAGGCTAAGGCTAGGGCTCCCCTAGCCTTCAGGCTAGGGCACCCCTGGGCTTTAGGCTCCCCTAGGCTAAGGCTAGGGCTCCCCTAGCCTTCAGGCTAGGGCACCCCTGGGCTTTAGGCTCGGGCTCCCCTAGGCTAAGGCTAGGGCTCCCCTAGCCTTCAGGCTAGGGCACCCTGGGCTTTAGGCTCCCCTAGGCTAAGGCTAGGGCTCCCCTAGCCTTCAGGCTAGGGCACCCCTGGGCTTTAGGCTCGGGCTCCCCTAGGCTAAGGCTAGGGCTCCCCTAGCCTTCAGGCTAGGGCACCCCTGGGCTTTAGGCTCCCCTAGGCTAAGGCTAGGGCTCCCCTAGCCTTCAGGCTAGGGCACCCCTGGGCTTTAGGCTCGGGCTCCCCTAGGCTAAGGCTAGGGCTCCCCTAGCCTTCAGGCTAGGGCACCCCTGGGCTTTAGGCTCCCCTAGGCTAAGGCTAGGGCTCCCCTAGCCTTCAGGCTAGGGCACCCCTGGGCTTTAGGCTCGGGCTCCCCTAGGCTAAGGCTAGGGCTCCCCTAGCCTTCAGGCTAGGGCACCCCTGGCTTTAGGCTCCCCTAGGCTAAGGCTAGGGCTCCCCTAGCCTTCAGGCTAGGGCACCCCTGGGCTTTAGGCTCGGGCTCCCCTAGGCTAAGGCTAGGGCTCCCCTAGCCTTCAGGCTAGGGCACCCCTGGGCTTTAGGCTCCCCTAGGCTAAGGCTAGGGCTCCCCTAGCCTTCAGGCTAGGGCACCCCTGGGCTTTAGGCTCGGGCTCCCCTAGGCTAAGGCTAGGGCTCCCCTAGCCTTCAGGCTAGGGCACCCCTGGGCTTTAGGCTCCCCTAGGCTAAGGCTAGGGCTCCCCTAGCCTTCAGGCTAGGGCACCCCTGGGCTTTAGGCTCGGGCTCCCCTAGGCTAAGGCTAGGGCTCCCCTAGCCTTCAGGCTAGGGCACCCCTGGGCTTTGGCTCCCCTAGGCTAAGGCTAGGGCTCCCCTAGCCTTCAGGCTAGGGCACCCCTGGGCTTTGGGCTCCCCTAGGCTAAGGCTAGGGCTCCCCTAGCCTTCAGGCTAGGGCACCCCTGGGCTTTGGGCTCCCCTAGGCTAAGGCTAGGGCTCCCCTAGCCTTCAGGCTAGGGCACCCCTGGGCTTTGGGCTCCCCTAGGCTAAGGCTAGGGCTCCCCTAGCCTTCAGGCTAGGGCACCCCTGGGCTTTAGGCTCGGGCTCCCCTAGGCTAAGGCTAGGGCTCCCCTAGCCTTCAGGCTAGGGCACCCCTGGGCTTTAGGCTCGGGCTCCCCTAGGCTAAGGCTAGGGCTCCCCTAGCCTTCAGGCTAGGGCACCCCTGGGCTTTAGGCTCGGGCTCCCCTAGGCTAAGGCTAGGGCTCCCCTAGCCTTCAGGCTAGGGCACCCCTGGGCTTTAGGCTCGGGCTCCCCTAGGCTAAGGCTAGGGCTCCCCTAGCCTTCAGGCTAGGGCACCCCTGGGCTTTAGGCTCGGGCTCCCCTAGGCTAAGGCTAGGGCTCCCCTAGCCTTCAGGCTAGGGCACCCCTGGGCTTTAGGCTCGGGCTCCCCTAGGCTAAGGCTAGGGCTCCCCTAGCCTTCAGGCTAGGGCACCCCTGGGCTTTAGGCTCGGGCTCCCCTAGGCTAAGGCTAGGGCTCCCCTAGCCTTCAGGCTAGGGCACCCCTGGGCTTTAGGCTCGGGCTCCCCTAGGCTAAGGCTAGGGCTCCCCTAGCCTTCAGGCTAGGGCACCCCTGGGCTTTAGGCTCGGGCTCCCCTAGGCTAAGGCTAGGGCTCCCCTAGCCTTCAGGCTAGGGCACCCCTGGGCTTTAGGCTCGGGCTCCCCTAGGCTAAGGCTAGGGCTCCCCTAGCCTTCAGGCTAGGGCACCCCTGGGCTTTAGGCTCGGGCTCCCCTAGGCTAAGGCTAGGGCTCCCCTAGCCTTCAGGCTAGGGCACCCCTGGGCTTTAGGCTCGGGCTCCCTAGGCTAAGGCTAGGGCTCCCCTAGCCTTCAGGCTAGGGCACCCCTGGGCTTTAGGCTCGGGCTCCCCTAGGCTAAGGCTAGGGCTCCCCTAGCCTTCAGGCTAGGGCACCCCTGGGCTTTAGGCTCGGGCTCCCCTAGGCTAAGGCTAGGGCTCCCCTAGCCTTCAGGCTAGGGCACCCCTGGGCTTTAGGCTCGGGCTCCCCTAGGCTAAGGCTAGGGCTCCCCTAGCCTTCAGGCTAGGGCACCCCTGGGCTTTAGGCTCGGGCTCCCCTAGGCTAAGGCTAGGGCTCCCCTAGCCTTCAGGCTAGGGCACCCCTGGGCTTTAGGCTCGGGCTCCCCTAGGCTAAGGCTAGGGCTCCCCTAGCCTTCAGGCTAGGGCACCCCTGGGCTTTAGGCTCGGGCTCCCCTAGGCTAAGGCTAGGGCTCCCCTAGCCTTCAGGCTAGGGCACCCCTGGGCTTTAGGCTCGGGCTCCCCTAGGCTAAGGCTAGGGCTCCCCTAGCCTTCAGGCTAGGGCACCCCTGGGCTTTAGGCTCGGGCTCCCCTAGGCTAAGGCTAGGGCTCCCCTAGCCTTCAGGCTAGGGCACCCCTGGGCTTTAGGCTCGGGCTCCCCTAGGCTAAGGCTAGGGCTCCCCTAGCCTTCAGGCTAGGGCACCCCTGGGCTTTAGGCTCGGGCTCCCCTAGGCTAAGGCTAGGGCTCCCCTAGCCTTCAGGCTAGGGCACCCCTGGGCTTTAGGCTCGGGCTCCCCTAGGCTAAGGCTAGGGCTCCCCTAGCCTTCAGGCTAGGGCACCCCTGGGCTTTAGGCTCGGGCTCCCCTAGGCTAAGGCTAGGGCTCCCCTAGCCTTCAGGCTAGGGCACCCCTGGGCTTTAGGCTCGGGCTCCCCTAGGCTAAGGCTAGGGCTCCCCTAGCCTTCAGGCTAGGGCACCCCTGGGCTTTAGGCTCGGGCTCCCCTAGGCTAAGGCTAGGGCTCCCCTAGCCTTCAGGCTAGGGCACCCCTGGGCTTTAGGCCTCGGGCTCCCCTAGGCTAAGGCTAGGGCTCCCCTAGCCTTCAGGCTAGGGCACCCCTGGGCTTTAGGCTCGGGCTCCCCTAGGCTAAGGCTAGGGCTCCCCTAGCCTTCAGGCTAGGGCACCCCTGGGCTTTAGGCTCGGGCTCCCCTAGGCTAAGGCTAGGGCTCCCCTAGCCTTCAGGCTAGGGCACCCCTGGGCTTTAGGCTCGGGCTCCCCTAGGCTAAGGCTAGGGCTCCCCTAGCCTTCAGGCTAGGGCACCCCTGGGCTTTAGGCTCGGGCTCCCCTAGGCTAAGGCTAGGGCTCCCCTAGCCTTCAGGCTAGGGCACCCCTGGGCTTTAGGCTCGGGCTCCCCTAGGCTAAGGCTAGGGCTCCCCTAGCCTTCAGGCTAGGGCACCCCTGGGCTTTAGGCTCGGGCTCCCCTAGGCTAAGGCTAGGGCTCCCCTAGCCTTCAGGCTAGGGCACCCCTGGGCTTTAGGCTCGGGCTCCCCTAGGCTAAGGCTAGGGCTCCCCTAGCCTTCAGGCTAGGGCACCCCTGGGCTTTAGGCTCGGGCTCCCCTAGGCTAAGGCTAGGGCTCCCCTAGCCTTCAGGCTAGGGCACCCCTGGGCTTTAGGCTCGGGCTCCCCTAGGCTAAGGCTAGGGCTCCCCTAGCCTTCAGGCTAGGGCACCCCTGGGCTTTAGGCTCGGGCTCCCCTAGGCTAAGGCTAGGGCTCCCCTAGCCTTCAGGCTAGGGCACCCCTGGGCTTTAGGCTCGGGCTCCCCTAGGCTAAGGCTAGGGCTCCCCTAGCCTTCAGGCTAGGGCACCCCTGGGCTTTAGGCTCGGGCTCCCCTAGGCTAAGGCTAGGGCTCCCCTAGCCTTCAGGCTAGGGCACCCCTGGGCTTTAGGCTCGGGCTCCCCTAGGCTAAGGCTAGGGCTCCCCTAGCCTTCAGGCTAGGGCACCCCTGGGCTTTAGGCTCGGGCTCCCCTAGGCTAAGGCTAGGGCTCCCCTAGCCTTCAGGCTAGGGCACCCCTGGGCTTTAGGCTCGGGCTCCCCTAGGCTAAGGCTAGGGCTCCCCTAGCCTTCAGGCTAGGGCACCCCTGGGCTTTAGGCTCGGGCTCCCCTAGGCTAAGGCTAGGGCTCCCCTAGCCTTCAGGCTAGGGCACCCCTGGGCTTTAGGCTCGGGCTCCCCTAGGCTAAGGCTAGGGCTCCCCTAGCCTTCAGGCTAGGGCACCCCTGGGCTTTAGTCTCGGGCTCCCCTAGGCTAAGGCTAGGGCTCCCCTAGCCTTCAGGCTAGGGCACCCCTGGGCTTTAGGCTCGGGCTCCCCTAGGCTAAGGCTAGGGCTCCCCTAGCCTTCAGGCTAGGGCACCCCTGGGCTTTAGGCTCGGGCTCCCCTAGGCTAAGGCTAGGGCTCCCCTAGCCTTCAGGCTAGGGCACCCCTGGGCTTTAGGCTCGGGCTCCCCTAGGCTAAGGCTAGGGCTCCCCTAGCCTTCAGGCTAGGGCACCCCTGGGCTTTAGGCTCGGGCTCCCCTAGGCTAAGGCTAGGGCTCCCCTAGCCTTCAGGCTAGGGCACCCCTGGGCTTTAGGCTCGGGCTCCCCTAGGCTAAGGCTAGGGCTCCCCTAGCCTTCAGGCTAGGGCACCCCTGGGCTTTAGGCTCGGGCTCCCCTAGGCTAAGGCTAGGGCTCCCCTAGCCTTCAGGCTAGGGCACCCCTGGGCTTTAGGCTCGGGCTCCCCTAGGCTAAGGCTAGGGCTCCCCTAGCCTTCAGGCTAGGGCACCCCTGGGCTTTAGGCTCGGGCTCCCCTAGGCTAAGGCTAGGGCTCCCCTAGCCTTCAGGCTAGGGCACCCCTGGGCTTTAGGCTCGGGCTCCCCTAGGCTAAGGCTAGGGCTCCCCTAGCCTTCAGGCTTGGGCACCCCTGGGCTTTAGGCTCGGGCTCCCCTAGGCTAAGCCTAGGGCTCCCCTAGCCTTCAGGCTAGGGCACCCCTGGGCTTTAGGCTCGGGCTCCCCTAGGCTAAGGCTAGGGCTCCCCTAGCCTTCAGGCTAGGGCACCCCTGGGCTTTAGGCTCGGGCTCCCCTAGGCTAAGGCTAGGGCTCCCCTAGCCTTCAGGCTAGGGCACCCCTGGGCTTTAGGCTCGGGCTCCCCTAGGCTAAGGCTAGGGCTCCCCTAGCCTTCAGGCTAGGGCACCCCCTGGGGCTTTAGGCTCGGGCTCCCCTAGGCTAAGGCTAGGGCTCCCTAGCCTTCAGGCTAGGGCACCCCTGGGCTTTAGGCTCGGGCTCCCCTAGGCTAAGGCTAGGGCTCCCCTAGCCTTCAGGCTAGGGCACCCCTGGGCTTTAGGCTCGGGCTCCCCTAGGCTAAGGCTAGGGCTCCCCTAGCCTTCAGGCTAGGGCACCCCTGGGCTTTAGGCTCGGGCTCCCCTAGGCTAAGGCTAGGGCTCCCCTAGCCTTCAGGCTAGGGCACCCCTGGGCTTTAGGCTCGGGCTCCCCTAGGCTAAGGCTAGGGCTCCCCTAGCCTTCAGGCTAGGGCACCCCTGGGCTTTAGGCTCGGGCTCCCCTAGGCTAAGGCTAGGGCTCCCCTAGCCTTCAGGCTAGGGCACCCCTGGGCTTTAGGCTCGGGCTCCCCTAGGCTAAGGCTAGGGCTCCCCTAGCCTTCAGGCTAGGGCACCCCTGGGCTTTAGGCTCGGGCTCCCCTAGGCTAAGGCTAGGGCTCCCCTAGCCTTCAGGCTAGGGCACCCCTGGGCTTTAGGCTCGGGCTCCCCTAGGCTAAGGCTAGGGCTCCCCTAGCCTTCAGGCTAGGGCACCCCTGGGCTTTAGGCTCGGGCTCCCCTAGGCTAAGGCTAGGGCTCCCCTAGCCTTCAGGCTAGGGCACCCCTGGGCTTTAGGCTCGGGCTCCCCTAGGCTAAGGCTAGGGCTCCCCTAGCCTTCAGGCTAGGGCACCCCTGGGCTTTAGGCTCGGGCTCCCCTTGGCTAAGGCTAGGGCTCCCCTAGCCTTCAGGCTAGGGCACCCCTGGGCTTTAGGCTCGGGCTCCCCTAGGCTAAGGCTAGGGCTCCCCTAGCCTTCAGGCTAGGGCACCCCTGGGCTTTAGGCTCGGGCTCCCCTAGGCTAAGGCTAGGGCTCCCCTAGCCTTCAGGCTAGGGCACCCCTGGGCTTTAGGCTCGGGCTCCCCTAGGCTAAGGCTAGGGCTCCCCTAGCCTTCAGGCTAGGGCACCCCTGGGCTTTAGGCTCGGGCTCCCCTAGGCTAAGGCTAGGGCTCCCCTAGCCTTCAGGCTAGGGCACCCCTGGGCTTTAGGCTCGGGCTCCCCTAGGCTAAGGCTAGGGCTCCCCTAGCCTTCAGGCTAGGGCAACCCCTGGGCTTTAGGCTCGGGCTCCCCTAGGCTAAGGCTAGGGCTCCCCTAGCCTTCAGGCTAGGGCACCCCTGGGCTTTAGGCTCGGGCTCCCCTAGGCTAAGGCTAGGGCTCCCCTAGCCTTCAGGCTAGGGCACCCCTGGGCTTTAGGCTCGGGCTCCCCTAGGCTAAGGCTAGGGCTCCCCTAGCCTTCAGGCTAGGGCACCCCTGGGCTTTAGGCTCGGGCTCCCCTAGGCTAAGGCTAGGGCTCCCCTAGCCTTCAGGCTAGGGCACCCCTGGGCTTTAGGCTCGGGCTCCCCTAGGCTAAGGCTAGGGCTCCCCTAGCCTTCAGGCTAGGGCACCCCTGGGCTTTAGGCTCCCCTAGGCTAAGGCTAGGGCTCCCCTAGCCTTCAGGCTAGGGCACCCCTGGGCTTTAGGCTAGGGCTCCCCTAGGCTAAGGCTAGGGCTCCCCTAGCCTTCAGGCTAGGGCACCCCTGGGCTTTAGGCTAGGGCTCCCCTAGGCTAAGGCTAGGGCTCCCCTAGCCTTCAGGCTAGGGCACCCCTGGGCTTTAGGCTAGGGCTCCCCTAGGCTAAGGCTAGGGCTCCCCTAGCCTTCAGGCTAGGGCACCCCTGGGCTTTAGGCTAGGGCTCCCCTAGGCTAAGGCTAGGGCTCCCCTAGCCTTCAGGCTAGGGCACCCCTGGGCTTTAGGCTAGGGCTCCCCTAGGCTAAGGCTAGGGCTCCCCTAGCCTTCAGGCTAGGGCACCCCTGGGCTTTAGGCTAGGGCTCCCCTAGGCTAAGGCTAGGGCTCCCCTAGCCTTCAGGCTAGGGCACCCCTGGGCTTTAGGCTAGGGCTCCCCTAGGCTAAGGCTAGGGCTCCCCTAGCCTTCAGGCTAGGGCACCCCTGGGCTTTAGGCTAGGGCTCCCCTAGGCTAAGGCTAGGGCTCCCCTAGCCTTCAGGCTAGGGCACCCCTGGGCTTTAGGCTAGGGCTCCCCTAGGCTAAGGCTAGGGCTCCCCTAGCCTTCAGGCTAGGGCACCCCTGGGCTTTAGGCTAGGGCTCCCCTAGGCTAAGGCTAGGGCTCCCCTAGCCTTCAGGCTAGGGCACCCCTGGGCTTTAGGCTAGGGCTCCCCTAGGCTAAGGCTAGGGCTCCCCTAGCCTTCAGGCTAGGGCACCCCTGGGCTTTAGGCTAGGGCTCCCCTAGGCTAAGGCTAGGGCTCCCCTAGCCTTCAGGCTAGGGCACCCCTGGGCTTTAGGCTAGGGCTCCCCTAGGCTAAGGCTAGGGCTCCCCTAGCCTTCAGGCTAGGGCACCCCTGGGCTTTAGGCTAGGGCTCCCCTAGGCTAAGGCTAGGGCTCCCCTAGCCTTCAGGCTAGGGCACCCTGGGCTTTAGGCTAGGGCTCCCCTAGGCTAAGGCTAGGGCTCCCCTAGCCTTCAGGCTAGGGCACCCCTGGGCTTTATCCTAGGGCTCCCCTAGGCTAAGGCTAGGGCTCCCCTAGCCTTCAGGCTAGGGCACCCCTGGGCTTTATCCTAGGGCTCCCCTAGGCTAAGGCTAGGGCTCCCCTAGCCTTCAGGCTAGGGCACCCCTGGGCTTTATCCTAGGGCTCCCCTAGGCTAAGGCTAGGGCTCCCCTAGCCTTCAGGCTAGGGCACCCCTGGGCTTTAGGCTAGGGCTCCCTAGGCTAAGGCTAGGGCTCCCCTAGCCTTCAGGCTAG